>NC_092228.1:51135309-51317809 GCF_036320965.1 Panulirus ornatus
CCCAACCCTCTCTTTACTATCCTGATTCATTCTCGGCCGTAACCTCTCTCTGCTGTCCGGCATAACTCTCGTTTCAAGCCTCTCTCTCCTGTCCAGCGTGACTCTCGTCCTAAGCTTTTCCATCCTGTCGAGCCTGACTCTCGTCCCAAGCCTCTCTCTCCTGTCCTGCCTGACTCTCGTCGCCAGCCTCTCTCTCCTGTAATGCATGACTCTCGTCCCAAGCCTCTCTCTCCTCTCCTACCTCACTCTCGTCCAAAGCCTCTCTCTCCTGTAATGCCTGTCTCTTGTCCCACGCTTCTCTCTCCAGTCCTGCCTCTCTCTCATCCCAACCTCTCTCTCCTATCAGGCCTGACTCTCGTCCCAAGCCTCTCTCTACTCTCCTACCTGACTCTCGTCGCAAACCTCTTTCTCCAGTCCAGCCTGATTCTCGTCACTATCCTACCTGACTCTCGTTCCAAGCCGCTTTCTCATATCCAGCCTCAATCTCGTCTCAAGCCTCTCTCTCCTCTCATACTTGAATCTCGTCCCATGCCTCTCTCTCCTGTCCATCCTCATTCTCGTCCGGAGGCTCTCTCTCCTGTCATGCCTGACTCTCGTCCCAACCATCTCTCTCTTGTCCTGCCTGACTCTCGTCCCTAGCCTGTCTGTCTTATCCGGCCTGACTCTCGTCCCTAGCCTGTCTGTCCTATCCGGCCTGACTCTCGTCTTAAGCCCGTATATCCCCTCCTACCTGACTCTCGTCCCAACCCTCTTTCTCCAGTCCTGCATGGCTCTCGTGCAAAGCCTCTCCGTCCTCTCCAGCTTAATTCTCGTCCCAAGCATCTCTCTCCAATCCTGCCTGACTCTCGTCGCAAGCCTCTCTCTCCTGTACTGCCTGACTCTCGTCCCAAGTCTCTTTCTCCTGTCCTGCCTGACTCTCGTTCCAACCCACTCTCTCCTGTCCTACCTGACTCTCGTCGAAAAGCGTCTCTCTCCTGTACTGCCTGATTCGCGTCCCAAGCCTCTCTCTCCTCTCCTACATGACTCTCGTCCCAACCCTCTCTCTCCTGTCCTGCCTGACTCTCGTCCGAAGCCTCTCTCTGCTGTCTGGCATAACTCTCGTCTCAAGCCTGTCTCTCCTCTCCTACTTGACTCTGGTCCCAACCCTCTCTCCTGTCATACCTGACTCTCGTCCAAGGCCCCTGTCTCCTTTTCGGCCTGACTCTCGTTCCAAGCCTCTCTCTCCTGTCCTGCCTGAGTCTTGTACCAAGCATCTCTCTCCTGTTCAGCCTAACTCTCGTCCCAAGCCTCTCTCTCTTTTCTTATCTAACTCTAGTCCAAAGTCTTTCTCTCCTGTCCTCCCTTACTCCATTCCCAAGACCCAGCCTACTTTCCTACCTGACTCTTGTTCCATGCCTCTCTCTCCCATCTCATGTCTGACTCTCTTCACAAGACTTTCACTCTTCTACTACCTGACTCCCGTCCCAAGCCTCCCACTCCTGTCCTGCCTGAGTCTCGTCCCGCGCCCCTCTATCCTCTCTCGCCCCATTCTCATCCCAAGCCCCTCTCTCCTGTCCTACCTGAATCTCGCCGCAAGCCTCTCTCTCCTGTCCAGACTGAGTCTCGTCCAAATCCTCTCTCTCTTGTCCTGCCTGACTCTCGTCCCGATGCTCTCTCTCCAGTCCTACCTGACTCTCGTTCCAAGCCCCTCTCTCCTGTCCAGCCTGACCTTCGTTCCAGGCCTCTCTCACCTCTCCTAGATGACTCTCGTCCCAAGCCTCTTTCTCCAGTCCTGCCAGACTCTCGTCGCAGCCTCTCTCTCCTGTAATGCCTGAGTCTTGTCTCAAGCCTCTCTCTCCTCTCCTACCTCACTCTTGGCAAGTGCCTCTCGCTCCTGTCCTGCCTGATTCATCTCCCACGCCTCTCTCTCCAGTCCTGCCTCTCTCTCATCCCAACCTCTCTCTCCTATTCGGCTGACTCTCGTCCCAAGCCTTTCTTTACTCTCCTACCTGACTCCCGTCGCAAACCTCTCTCTCCTGTCCAGCCTGATTCTCGTCACTATCTTACCTGACTCTCGTTCCAAGAATCTTTCAAATTTCCTGCCTCAATCTCGTCTCAAGCCACTCTCTCCTCTCCTACCCGACTCTCGTCCCAAGCCTCTCTCTCCTGTCCATCCTCACTCTCGTCCCAAGCCTCTCTCTCCTGTTATGCCTGACTCTCGCCCCAACCATCTCACTCCAGTCCTGAATGACTCTCGTCCCAAGCCCGTATATCCTCTCCTACCTGACTCGTCCCAACCTTCTCTCTCTTGTCCTGCCTGACTCTCGTCCGAAGCCTCTCTCTGCTGTCTGGCATAACTCTCGTTTCAAGCCTCTCTCTCCTGTCCTGACTGACTCTCGTGCCAAGCCTCTCCGTCCTCTCTAGCTTGATTTTCGTCCCAAACATCTCTCTCCAATCCTGCCTGACTCTCGTCGCAAGCCTCTCTTTCCTGTCCTACATGACTCATGTCCCAAGCCTCTTTCTCCAGTCCTGCCTCTCTGTCATTCCAACCTTTCTCTCCTATCCGGACTAAATCTCGTCCCAAGCCTCTCTCTACTCTCCTGCCTGACTCTCGTCGCAAACCTCTCTCTCCTATCCAGCCTGATTCACGTCACTATCCTACCTGACTCTCGTTCCAATCCTCTCTCTCATTTCCAGCCTCAATCTCGTCTCAAGCCACTCTCTCCTCTCCTACCTGACTCTCGTCCCAAGCCTCTCTCTCCTGTCCAGCCTCACTCTCGTCCCAAGCCTCTCTCTCCTGTCACGCCTGACTCGCGTCCCAAGCCTCTCTCTCCTATTCTACCTGACTCTCGTCTCAACCCTCTCTCTCCTGTCATGCCTGACTCTCGTCAAAATCTCCTGTCTCCTTTTCGGCCTGACTCTCGTCCGAAGCCTCTTTCTCCTGTCCTGCATGACTCTCGTCCCAACCGTCTCTATCCTGTCCTGCCTGACTCTCGTCGAAAAGCGTCTCTCTCCTGTACTGCCTGATTCGCGTCCCAAGCCTCTCTCTCCTCTCCTACATGACTCTCGTCCCAACCCTCTCTCTCCTGTCCTGCCTGACTCTCGTCCGAAGCCTCTCTCTGCTGTCTGGCATAACTCTCGTCTCAAGCCTGTCTCTCCTCTCCTACTTGACTCTGGTCCCAACCCTCTCTCCTGTCATACCTGACTCTCGTCCAAGGCCCCTGTCTCCTTTTCGGCCTGACTCTCGTTCCAAGCCTCTCTCTCCTGTCCTGCCTGAGTCTTGTACCAAGCATCTCTCTCCTGTTCAGCCTAACTCTCGTCCCAAGCCTCTCTCTCTTTTCTTATCTAACTCTAGTCCAAAGTCTTTCTCTCCTGTCCTCCCTTACTCCATTCCCAAGACCCAGCCTACTTTCCTACCTGACTCTTGTTCCATGCCTCTCTCTCCCATCTCATGTCTGACTCTCTTCACAAGACTTTCACTCTTCTACTACCTGACTCCCGTCCCAAGCCTCCCACTCCTGTCCTGCCTGAGTCTCGTCCCGCGCCCCTCTCTCCTCTCTCGCCCCATTCTCATCCCAAGCCCCTCTCTCCTGTCCTACCTGAATCTCGTCGCAAGCCTCTCTCTCCTGTCCAGACTGAGTCTCGTCCAAATCCTCTCTCTCTTGTCCTGCCTGACTCTCGTCCCAATGCTCTCTCTCCAGTCCTACCTGACTCTCGTTCCAAGCCCCTCTCTCCTGTCCAGCCTGACCTTCGTTCCAGGCCTCTCTCACCTCTCCTAGATGACTCTCGTCCCAAGCCTCTTTCTCCTGTCCAGCCAGACTCTCGTATCAAGCCTCTCTCTCCTGTCCAGCTTCACTCTCGTCCTAAACCTCTTTCTCCTGTCAATCCTGACTCTCGTCCCAAGCATCTCTCTCCTATTCAGCCTGAATCTCATTCCAAGCCTCTCTCCCCTATGCAACTTGAATCTCTTCCAAATCCTCTCTCCTTTTCTACCTGACTCTCGTCCCACGCCTCTCTCTCCTCTCCTGCCTGACTCTTGTCTCATGCATCTCTCTACTGTTCAACCTAACTCTCGTCCCAAGCCTCTCTCTCTTCCCCTATCTAACTCTCGTCCCAAGTGTTTCTCTCCTGTCCTCCCTGACTACCTTCCCAAGACTCACTCTCATTTCATACCTGACTCTCGTTACAATCCTCTCTCTCCCCTCTCCTGCTTGACTCTCGTCACAAGACTTTCTCCCTTCTAGTTCATGACTTTCGTCCCAAGCCTCGCTCTCCTCTCCTGCTTAAGTCTCGTCCCCCGCCCCTCTCTCCTGTCTAGCCTCATTCTCATCCCAAGCCTCTCTCTCATGCCCTGCCTGACTCTCGTCCCAAGCCACTCTCCCCTGTCCTACCTGACTCTCGTCGGAAGCCTCTCTCTCCTGTCCAGCCTGAGTCTCGTCCTAAGCCCCTCTCTCCTGGTCTGCCTGACTCTCGTCCCAAGTCTCATTCTCCTGTCCTTCCTGACTCTCGTTCCAAGCCACTCTCTCCTGTCCTACCTGACTCTCGTCACAAGCCTCTCTCTCCTGTCCAGCCTGAGTCTCGTCCCAAGCCTCCCAAACCTCTCCTACCTGACTCTCGTCCAAAGCCTCTTTGTCCTGTCCAGCCTGACTCTCGTCTCAAGCCTCTCTCTTCTGTCTAGCTTCACTCTCGTCTTAACCTCTCTCTCCTGCCATTCCTGAATCTCGTCCGAAGCATCTCTCTCCTGTTCAGCCTGACTCTCAACCAAGCCTCTCTCTCCTACCTAGCCTGAATCTCTTTCAAAGCCTCTCTCTCCTCTTCTACCTGACTCTCGTCGCAAGCCTCTCCTGTCATGCCTGACTCTCGTTCAAAGCACCTCTCCATTTCGGCCTGAACCTCGTCCCAAGCCTCTCTCCCCTGTCCTGCCTGAGTCTTGTCCCAAGCCTCTCTCTCCTGTTCATTCTAACTCTAGTCCCAAGCGTCTCTCTCTTCTCCTATCTAACTCTCGTCCCAAGTCTTTCTCGCCTTTCCTGCCTGACTCCCTTCCCAAGACCCACTCTCCTTTCCTACCTGACTCTCGTCTCAAGCCTCTCTCTCATCTCCTACCTGACTCTCGTCCCACGCCTGGCTCTCCTGTCCAGCCTAACTCTCGTCCCAAGCCTCGCTCTCTTGCCATGCCTGACCCTCGTCCCAACCCTCTCTCTCCTGTCATGCCTGACTCTCGTCCCTAGCCTATCTGTCCTGTCAAGCCTGACTCTCGTCGTAAGCCCGTGTCTCCTCTCCAACCTGAATTTCGTCCCAAACCTCTCTCTCCTGTCCTGCCTAAATTTCGTCCGAAGCCTCTTTCTGCTGTCAAGCATAACTCTCTTCTTAAGGCTTTCTCTCTTGTCCAGCATGACTCTCGTCCCAAGCCTCTCCCTCCTGTCCAGCCTGACTCTCGTCGAAAGCCTCTCTCTCCTGTCCTGCCAGACTCTCGTCGCAACCTCTCTCTCCTGTAATGCCTGACTTTCGTCCCAAGCCTCTCTCTTCTCTCCTACCTCACTCTTGGCCAAAGCCTCTCTCTCCTGTCCTGCCTGACTCTTCTCCCATGCCTCTCTCTCCAGTCCTGCCTCTCTCTCATCACAACCTCTCTCTCCTATCCGGCCTGACTCTCGTCCCAAGCCTCACTTTACTCTCCTACCTGACTCTCGTCGCAAACCTCTCTCTCCTGTCCAGCCTGATTCTCGTCATTATCCTACCTGACTCTCGTTCCAAGCCTCTCTCTCATTTCCAGCCTCAATCTCGTCTCAAGCCACTCTCTCCTCTCCTGCCTTACTCTTGTCCCAAGTCTCTCTCTCCTGTCCAGCCTCACTCTCGTCCCAAGCCTCTCTTTCCTGTTATGCCTGACTCTCGTCCCAACGATCTCATTCCAGTCCTGCCTGACTCTCGTCCCAAGCCTTTTTGTCCTATCCTGCCTGACTCTCGTCCTAAGCCCATATAGCCTCTCCTACCTGACTCGTCCCAGCCTTCTCTCTCCTGTCCTGCCTGACTCTCGTCCGAAGCCTCTCTCTGCTGTCTGGCATAATTCTCGTCTCAAGCCTCCTTCTCCTGTCCTGCCTGACTCTCGTGCCAAGCCTCTCCGTCCTCTCCAGCTTAATTTTCGTCCCAAACATCTCTCTCCAGTCCTGCCGGACTCTCGTCGCAAGCCTCTCTCTCCTGTACTGCCTAAATCGCGTCCCAAGCCTCTCTCTCCTCTCCTACTTGACTCTCGTCTCAACCCTCTCTCTCCTGTCATGCCTGACTCTCGTCCAAATCCCCTGTCTCCTTTACGGCCTGACTCTCGCCCAAAGCCTCTCTCTCCTGTCTTGCATGACTCTCGTCCCAAACATCTCTATCCAGTCCTGCCTGACTCTCGTCGCAAGTCTCTCTCTCCTGTACTGCCTGACTCACATCCCAAGCCTCTCTTTCCTCTCCTACATGACTCTCGTCCGAAACCTCTCTCTCCTGTCCTGCCTGACTCTCGTCCGAACCCTCTTTCTGCTGTCTGGCATAACTCTCGTCTAAAGCTTCTCTCTCCTGTCCTGCTTGAATCTCGTGCCAAGCCTCTCCCTGTCCAGCTTAATTCTCGTCCCAAACCTTTCTCTCCTATTCTGCCTGACTTTCGTCGCAAGCGTCTCTCTCCTGTACTGCCTAACTATCGTCCCAAGCCTCTCTCTCCTCTCCTACCTGACTCTGGTCCCAACACTCTTTCTCCTGTCATGCCTGACTCTCATCCAAAGCCCCTGTCTCCTTTTCGGCTTGAATCTCGTTACAAGCCTCTCTCTCCTGTCCTGCCTGAGTCTTGTCCCAAGCATCTCTCTCCTGTTCAGCCTAACTCTCGTCCCAAGGCTCTCTCTCTTTTCCTATCTAACTCTAGTCCCAAGTCTTTCTCTCCTGTCCTCCCTGACTCCATTCCCAAGACCAACCCTAATTTCCTACCTGACTCTCGTTCCAAGCCTCTCTCTCCTGTCATGCCTGACTCTCGTCCAAAGCACCTCTCTCCTTTTCGGCCCGAATCTCGTCCCAAGACTCTCTCCCCTGTCCTGCCTGAGTCTTGTCCCAAGCCTCTCTCTCCTGTTCATACTAACTCTCGTCCCAAGCGTCTCTCTCTTCTCCCATCTAACTCTCGTCGCAAGTCTTTCTCTCCTTTCCTGCCTGACTCCCTTCCCAAGACCCACTCTCCTTTCCTACCCGAGTCTCGTCTCAAGCCTCTTTCTCCTCCCCTTCCTGACTCTCGTCCCACGCCTCGCTCTCCTGTCTAGCCTAACTCTCGTCCCAAGACTCGCCCTCTTGCCATGCCTGACCCTCGTCCCAACCCTCTCTCTCCTGTCATGCTTGACTCTCGTCCCTAGCCTACCTGTCCTGTCAAGCCTGACTCTCGTCCTAAGCCCGTGTCTCCTCTCCAACCTGAATCTCGTCCCAAACCTCTCTCTCCTGTCCTGCCTAAATCTCGTCCGAAGCTTCTTTCTGCTGTCAAGCATAACTCTTTTCTCAAGGATTTCTATCCTGTCCAGCATGACTCTCGTCCCAAGCCTCTCCCTCCTGTCCAGCCTCTCTCTCGTCGAAAGCCTCTCTCTCCTGTCCTGCCAGACTCTCGTCGCAACCTCTCTCTCCTGTAATGCCTGACTCTCGTCACAAGCCTCTCTCTTCTCTCCTACCTCACTCTTGGCCAAAGCCTCTCTCTCCTGTCCTGCCTGACTCTTCTCCCACGCCTCTCTCTCCAGTCCTGCCTCTCTCTCATCCCAACCTCTCTCTCCTATCCGGCCTGACTCTCGTCCCAAGCCTCACTTTACTCTCCTACCTGACTCTCGTCGCAAACCCCTCTCTCCTGTCCAGCTTGATTCTCGTCACTATCCCACCTGACTCTCGTTCCAAGCCTCTCTCTCATTTCCAGCCTCAATCTCGTCTCAAGCCACTCTCTCCTCTACTTCCTTACTCTTGTCCCAAGTCTCTCTCTCCTATCCAGCCTCACTCTCGTCCCAAGCCTCTCTCTCCTGTTATGCCTGACTCTCGTCCCAACCATCTCACTCCAGTCCTGCCTGACTCTCGTCCCTAGCCTTTTTGTCCTATCCTGCCTGACTCTCGTCCTAAGCCCATATAGACTCTCCTACCTGACTCGTCCCAACCTTCTCTATCCTGTACTGCCTGACTCTCGTCCGAAGCCTCTCTCTGCTGTCTGGCATAACTCTCGTCTCAAGCCTCTCTCTCCTGTCCTGACTGACTCTCGTGCCAAGCCTCTCCGCCCTTTCCAGCTTAATTTTCGTCCCAAACATCTCTCTCCAATCCTGCCTGACTCTCGTCGCAAGCCTCTCTCTCCTGTCTTGCATGACTCTTGTCCCAAGCCTCTCTCTCCAGTCCTGTCTCTCTGTCATTCCAATCTTTCTCTCCTATCCGGCCAAAATAACGTCCCAAGCCTCTCTCTATTCTCCTGCCTGAATCTCGTCGCAAACCTCTCTCTCTTGTCCAGCCTGATTCTCGTCACTATCCCACCTGACTCTCCTTTCAAGCCTCTCTCTCATTTTAAGCCTCAATCTTGTCTCAAGCCACTCTCTCCTCTCCTACCTGACTCTCGTCCAAAGCCTCTCTCTCCTGTCCAGCCTCACTCTCGTCCCAAGCCTCTCTCTCCTTTCATGCCTGACTCTCGTTCCAACCATCTCTCTCTAGTCCTGCCTGACTCTCGTCCCTAGCCTCTTTGTCCTATCCTGCCTGACTCTCGTCCTAAGCCCGTATATCCTCTCCTACCTGACTCTCGTCCCAACCCTCTCTCTCCTGGCATGCCTGACTCTCGTCCGAAGCCTCTCTCTGCTGTCTGGCATAATTCTCGTCTCAAGCCTCCCTCTCCTGTCCTGCCTGACTCACGTTCCAAAACTCTCCGTCCTCTCCAGCTTAATTTTCGTCCCAAAGATCTCTGTCCACTCCTGCCGGACTCTCGTCGCAAGCCTCTCTCTCCTGTACTGCCTGACTCGCGTCCCAAGCCTCTCTTTCCTCTCCTACATGACTCTCGTCCCAACCCTCTCTCTCCTGTCCTGCCTGACTCTCATCCAAATCCCCTGTCTCCTTTACGGCCTGACTCTCGCCCCTAGCCTCTCTCTCCTGTCCTGCATGACTCTCGTCCCAAGCCTCTCTCTCCTGTCCTGCCTGACTCTTGTCCCAACCCTCTCTCTCCTGTCCTGCCTGACTCTCGTCCGAAGCCTCTCTCTGCTGTCTGGCATAACTCTCGTCTAAAGCTTCTCTCTCCTGTCCTGCCTGAATCTCGTGCCTAGCCTCTCCGTCCTGTCCAGCTTCATTCTCGTCCCAAACCTTTCTCTCCTATTCTGCCTGACTCTCGTCGTAAGCGTCTCTCTCCTGTACTGCCTAACTATCGCCCCAAGCCTCTCTCTCCTCTCCTACCTGACTGTGGTCCCAACCCTCTTTCTCCTGTCATGCCTGACTCTCGTCCAAAGCCCCTGTCTCCTTTTCGGCCTGACTCTCGTTCCAAGCCTCTTTCTCCTGTCTTGCCTGAGTCTTGTCTCAAGCATCTCTCTCCTGTTCAGCCTAACTCTCGTCCTAAGGCTCTCTCTCTTTTCCTATCTAACTCTAGTCCCAAGTCTTTCTCTTATGTCCTCCCTGACTTTATTCCCAAGACCCACTCTAATTTCCTATCTGACTCTCGTTCCAAGCCTCTCTCTCTCCTCTCCTCCCTGACTCTCGTCACAAGACTTTCTCTCTTCTACTACCTGACTCTCGTCCCAAGCATCCGTCTCCTGTCCTGCCTGAGTCTTTTCCCAAGCCCCTCTCTCCTGTCTCGCCCCATTCTCATCCCAAGCCTCTCTCTCCTGCCCTGCCTGATCCTCATCCCGAGCCTCTCTCTCCTGTCCTACCTGAATCTCGTCGCAAGCCTCTCTCTCCTGTCCAGACTGAGTCTCGTCCAAAGCCTCTCTCTCTTGTCCTGCCTGACTCTCGTCCCAATGCTCTCTCTCCTGTCCTACCTGACTCTCGTTCCAAGCCCCTCTCTCCTGTCCAGCCTGACTTTCCTCCACAGCATCTCTCAACTCTCCTACCTGACTCTTCTGCCAAGCCTCTTTCTCTTCTCCAGCCTGATTCTCGTATAAAGCCTCTGTCTCCTGTCCAGCTTCACTCTCGTCCTAAACCTCTCTCTCCTGTCAATCCTGACTCTCATCCCAAGCATCTCTCTCCTATTCAGCCTGAATCTATTCCAAGACTCTCTCTCCTATCCAACTTGAATCTCTTTCAAAGCCTCTCTCCTTTTCTACCCGCCTCTCGTTCCACGCCTCTCTCTCCTGTCATGCCTGACTCTTGTCCCAACCATGTCTCTCCTGTTCAGCCTAACTCTCGTCCCAAGCCTCTCTCTCTTCTCCTATCTAACTCTCGTCCCAAGTCTTTCTCGCCTGTCCTCCTTGACTACCTTCCCAAGACTCACTCTCATTTCATACCTGACTCTCGTTACAATCCTCTCTCTCCCCTCTCCTGCCTGACTCTCGTCACAAGACTTTTTCCCTTCTACTTCATGACTTTCGTCACAAGCCTCCCTCTCCTGTCGTGCCTAAGTCTCGTCACCCGCCCCTCTCTCCTGTCTAGCCTCATTCTCATCCCAAGCCTCTCTCTCCTGCCATGCCTGACTCTCGTCCTAAGCCCCTCTCCCCTCTCCTACCTGACTCTCGTCGGAAGCCTCTCTCTCCTGTCCAGCCTGAGTCTCGTCCAAAGCCTCTCTCCTGGTCTGCTTGACTCTGATCCCAAGTCTCTTTCTCCTGTCCTGCCTGACTCTCGTTCCAACCCACTCTCTCCTGTCCTACCTGACTCTCGTCACAAGCCTCTCTCTCCTGTCCAGCCTGAGTCTCGTCCCAAGCCTCCCTCACCTCTCCTACCTGACTTTCGTCCCAAGCCTCTTTCTTCTGTCCAGCCTGATTCTCGTCTCAAGCCTCTCTCTCGCCTGTCCAGCTTCACTCTCGTCCTAAACCTCTCTCTCCTGCCATTCCTGACTCTCGTCCCAAGCATCTCTCTCCTGTTTAGCCGGACTCTCAACCAAGCCTCTCTCTCCTACCCAGCCTGAATCTCTTTCAAAGGCTCTCTCTCCTCTTCTACCTGACTCTCGTCGCAAGCCTCTCTCTCCTGTCATGCCTGAGTCTTGTCCCAAGCCTCTCTCTCCTGTTCATTCTAACTCTCGTCCCAAGCGTCTCTCTCTTCTCCTATCTAACTCTCGTCCCAAGTCTTGCTCTCCTTTCCTGCCTGACTCCCTTCCCAAGACCCACTCTCCTTTCCTACCTGACTCGTCTCAAGCCTCTCTCTAATCTCCTACCTGACTCTCGTCCCACGCCTAGCTCTCCTGTCCAGCCTCACTCTCGTCCCAAGCATCGCTCTCTTGTCATGCCTGACCCTCGTCCCAACCCTCTCTCTCCTGTCATGCCTGACTCTCGTCCCTAGCCTATCTGTCCTGTCAAGCCTGACTCTCGTTCTAAGCCCGTGTCTCCTCTCCAACCTGAATCTCGTCCCAAACCTCCCTCTCCTGTCCTGCCTAAGTCTCGTCCTACGCCCCTCTCTCCTGTCTTACCTCATTCTCATCCCAAGCCTCTATCTCCTGCCCTGCCTGACTCTGTTCGCAAGCCCCTCTCTCCTGTCCTACCTGACTCTCGTCGCAAGCCTCTCTCTCCTGTCCTGCTTGACTCTCGTCGCAAGCTCTCTCTCTTGTAATGCCTGACTCTCGTCCCAAGCCTCTTTCTCCTCTCCTACCTGACTCTCGTCGCAAGCCTCTCTCTACTGTCCTGCCTGACTCTTGTCCCAAGCCGCTCTCTCCAGTCCTGCATCTCTGTCATCCCAACCTTTCTCTCGTATCCGGCGTACATTTCGTCCTAAGCCTCTATATACTCTCCTACCAGACTCTCGTCGCAAACCTCTCTCTCCTGTCCAGCCTCACTCTCATCCCAAGCCTCGCTTTCCTGCCATGCATGACTCTTGTCCCAACCCTCTCTCTCCTGTCCTGACTGTCTCTCGTCCCTAGCCTTTATGTCCTGTCCTTCCTGACTCTCGTCCTAAGCCCGTTTCTCCTCTCCTATCTGACTCTCGTCCCAAATCTCTCTCTCCTGTCCTTCCTATATCTCGTCCAAAGCCTCTCTCTACTGTCAGGCATAACTCTCGTCTCAAGGCTCTCTCTCCTGTCCAGCATGACTCTCGTCCCAAGCCTCTCCCTCCTGTCCAGCATGACTCTCGTCCCAAGCCTCTCCCTCCTGTCCAGCCTGACTCTAGTCGAAACCTCGCTCTCCTGTAATGCCTGACTCTCGTCCCAAGCCTCTCTCTCCTCTCCTACCTCACTCTCGTCCAAAGCCTCTCTCTCCTGTCCTGCATGACTCTTGTCCCAAGCCTCTCTCTCCAGTCCTGCCTCTCTCTCATCCCAATCTATCCTTCCTATCCGGCCTGACTCTCGTCCCAAGCCTCTCTCTACTCTCCTACCTGACTCTCGTCGCAAACCTCTCTCTCCTGTCCAGCCTGATTCTCGTCACTATCCTACCTGACTCTCGTTCCAAGCCTCTCTCTCATTTCCAGCCTCAATCTCGTCTCAAGCCACTCTCTTCTCTCCAACCTGACTCTCGTCCCAAGCCTTTATCTCCTGTCCTACCTCACTCTCGTCCCAAGCCTCTCTCTCCAGTCATGCCTGACTCTCGTCCCAGCCATCTCTCTCTAGTCCTGCCTGACTCTTGTCCCTAGCCTCTTTGTCCTATCCTGCCTGACTCTCGTCTAAGCCCGTATAGCCTCTCCTAACTGACTCTCGTACCAACCCTCTCTCTCCTGCCCTCCCTGACTCTCGTCCGAAGCCAATCTCTGCTGTCTGGGATAACTCTCGTCTCAAGTCTCTCGCTCCTGTCCTGCCTGACTCTCGTGCCAAGCCTCTCCGTCCTCTCCAGCTTAATTTTCGTCCCAAAACATCTCTCTCCAGTCGTGCCTGATTCTCGTCGCAAGCCTCTCTCTCTCCTGTACTGAATGACTCGCGTCCGAAGCCTCTCTATCCTCTCCTACCTGACTCTCGTCTCAACCCTCTCTCTCCTGTCATGCCTGACTCTCGTCCAAAGCCCCTGTCTCCTTTTAGGCTTGACTCTCGTCCCAAGCCTCTTTCTCCTGTCCTGCATGACTCTCGTCCCAACCGTCTCTATCCTGTCCTGCCTGACTCTAGTCAGAAGCCTCTCTCTCCTGTACTGCCTGACTCGCGTCCCAAGCCTCTCTCTCCTCTCCTACATGACTCTCGTCCCAACCCTCTCTCTCCTGTCCTGCCTGACTCTCGTCCGAAGCCTCTCTCTGCTGTCTGGAATAACTCTCGTCTCAAGCCTCTCTCTCCTGTTCTGCCTGAATCTCTTGCCAAGCCTCTCCGTCCTGTCCAGCTTAATTCTCGTCCCAAGCCTTTCTCTCCTATTCTGCCTGATCTCGTCGCAAGTGTCTCAGTCCTATACTGCCTAACTCTCGTTCCAAGCCTATCTCTCCTCTCCTACCTGACTCTGGTCCCAACCCTCTCTCTCCTGTCATGCCTGACTCTCGTGCAAAGCCCTTGTCTCCTTTTCTACCTGACTCTCGTGCAAAGCCCTTGTCTCCTTTTCTACCTAACTCTCGTGCAAAGCCTCTCCCTCCAGTCCTGCCAAAGTCTTGTCCCAAGCATCTCTCTCTGTTCAGCCTAACTCTCGTCCCAAGCCTCTCTCTCTTCTCCTATCGAACTCTAGTCCCAGGTCTTTCTCTCCTGTCCTCCGTGACTCCATTCCCAAGACCCACCCTAATTTCCTACCTGATTCTCGTCGCAAGCCTCTCTCTCCTGTCCTGACTGACTCTTGTCCCAAGCCTCGCTCTCCAGTCCTGCCTCTCTCTCATCCCAACCTATCCTTCCTAACCGGCCTGACTCTCGTCTCAAGCCACTCTCTCCTCTCCTACCTGACTCTCGTCCTAAGCCTCTCTCTCCTGTCCAGCCTCTCTCTCGTCCCAAGCCTATCTCTCCTGTCATGCGTGACTCTCGTCCCAACCATCTCTCTCTAGTCCTGCCTGACTCTCGTCCCTAGCCTATTCTCCTATCGTGCCTGACTTTCGTCTAAGCCCGTATATCCTCTCCTACCTGACTCGCATCACAACCCTCTCTCTCCTGTCCTGCCTGACTCTCGTCCTAAACTTCTCTCTGCTGTCTGGCATAACTCTCGCCTCAAGCCTCTCTCCTATCCTGCCTGACTCTCGTGCCAAGCCTCTCCGTCCTCTCCAGCTTAATTTTCGTCCAAACATCTCTCTCCAATCCTGCTTGACTCTCGTCGCAAGCCTCTCTCTCCTGTACTGCCTGACTCGCGTCCCAAGCCTCTCACTCCTCTTCTACCTGACTCTCGTCTCAACCCTCTCTCTCATGTCATGCCTGACTCTCGTCCAAAGCCCCTGTCTCCTTTTCGTCCTGACTCTCGGCCCAAGCTTCTCTTTTCTGTCCTGCATGACTCTCGTCCCAACAGTCTCTATCCTGGCCTGTATGACTCTCGTCCCTAGCCTCTCCGTCTTATCCTGCCTGACTCTAGTCCTGAGTCCGCATATCCTCTCCTACATGACTCTCGTCCTAACCCTCTCTCTCCTGTCCTGCCTGACTCTCGTCCGAAGCCTCTCTCTCCTGTCTTTCATAACCCTCGTCTCAAGCCTCTCTCTCCTGTCCTGCCTGAATCTCGTGCAAAACCTCTCCGTCCTGTCCAGCTTAATTCTCGTCCCAAACCTTTTTCTCCTATCCTGCCTGACTCTCGTCGCAAGCGTCTCTCTCCTGTACTGTCTGACTCTCGTCCCAACCCTCTCTCTCCTCTCCTACCTGACTCTCGTCAAAACCCTCTCTCTCCTGTCATGCCTGACTCTCGTCCAAAGCCCCTGTCTCCTTTTTGGCCTGACTCTCGTTCCAAGCCTCTCTCTCCTGTCCTGCCTGAGTCTTGTCCCAAGCATCTCTCTCCTGTTCAGCCTAACTCTCGTCCCAAGCCTCTCTCTCTTCTCCTATCTAACTCTAATCCGTAGTCTTTCTCTCCTGTCCTCCCTGACTCTATTCGCAAGGCCTACTCTAATTTCCAACCTGACTCTCGCTCCAAGCCTCTCTCTTCCCTCTCCTGCCTGCCTCTCGTCACAAGATTTTCTCTCTTCTACTACCTGACTCTCGTCCCAAGCCTCCCTCTCCTGTTTGCCTGCGTCTCGTTCCCCGCCCCTCTCTCCTGTCTAGCCTCATTCTCATCCCAAGCCTCTCTTTCCTGCCCTGCCTGACCCTCGTCCCAAGCCCCTCACTCCTGTCCTACATGACTCTCGTCGCAAGCCTCTCTCTCCTGTCCAGCCTTAGTCTCGTCCTAAGCCTCTCTCTCCTGTCCTGCCTGATTCTCGTCCCAAGCCTCTCTCGCCTCTCCTACCTGACTCTCGTCCCAAGCCTCTTTCTCCTGTTCAGCCTGACTCTCGTCTCAAGCTTCTCTCTCCTGTCCAGCTTCACTTTCGTCCTAAACCTCTCTCTCCTGTCAATCCTGACACTCGTCCCAAGCATCTCTCTCCTGTTCAGCCTGTCTCTCATTTCAAGATTCTCTCTCATATCCAGCTTGAATCTCTTTCAAAGCCTCTCTCCTCTTCTACCTGACTCTCGTCGCAAGCCTCTCTCTCCTGTCACGCCTGACTCTCGTCCAAAGCCCCTCTCTCCTTTTCGGCCTGACTCTCGTCCTAAGCCTCTCTCCCCTGTCCTGCCTAACTCTTCTCCCAAGCCTCTCTCTCCTGTTCAGCCGAACTCTCGTCCCAAGCTTCTCTATCTTCTCCTATCTAACTCTCGTCACAAGTCTTTCTCTCCTTTCCTGCCTGGCTCCCTTCCCAAGGCCCACTCTCCTTTCCTACCTGACTCTCTTGCGAAGCCTCTCTCTCACCTCTAGTGCCTGACTCTCGTCCACAAAACTTTCTCTCTCTTCCTAACTGACTCTCGTCCGAAGTGTCTATCTCGTGTCCCGACTGACTCTCGTCCCAATCGTCTCTCTCCTGTCCAGTCTGACTCTCGGTCCCAAGCTTCTCTGTCTTATCCATCCTGACTCTCGTCCCAAGCCACTCTCTCCTCTCCTGCCTGACTTTCGTCGCAAGCCTCTCTATCCTGTCCTGGCTGACTCTCGTCCCAAGCTTCTCTCTCCTCTCTTACCTGACTTTCGTCATAAGCCCCTCTCTCATGTCCAGTATCACTCTCGTCTCAAGCTTCTCTCTCCTTTCCTACCTCATTCTCGTCTCACGCCTCTCTCTCCTGTCCAGCCTCACTCTCGTCCCAAGCCTCTCTCTCCTGTCATGCCTGACTCTAGTCCCAACCCTCTCTCTCCTGTCCTGCCTGACTCTCGTTCCTAGCCTATCTGTCCTGTCATGCCTGACTATCGTCCTAAGCCCGTCTCTCCTCTCCTACCTGACTCTTGTCCCAACCCTCTCCCTCCTGTCCTGATTCAATCTCGTCCGTAACCTCTCTCTCCTGTCCAGCTTGACTCTCGTCCCAAGCCTCTATCTCCTGTCCAGCCTGTCTCTCGTCGCCAGCCTCTATCTCCTGTAATAAATGACTATCGTCCTAAGCCTCTCTCTCCTCTCCTACCTCACTCTCGTCCAAAGCCTCTTTCTCCTGTCCTGCCTGACTCTTGTCACACGCCTCTTTCTCCATTCCTACCTCTCTCTCATTCCAACCTCTCTCTCCTATCCGGCCTGACTCTCGTCCCAAACCTCTCTCTACTCTCCTTCCTGACTCTCGTAGCAAGCCTGTCTATCCTGTCCTGCCTGACTCTCGTCCCAAGCATCTCTCTCCTCTCCTACCTGACTTTCGTCACAAGCCCCTCTCTGATGTCCAGCATCACTCTCGTCTCAAGCTGGTCTCTCCTTTCCACCTGACTCTCGTCCCACGCCTCTCTCTCCTGTTCAGCCTGACTCTCGTCCCAAGCCTCTCTCTCCTGTCCTGCCTGACTCTCGTCGCCAGCCTCTCTCTCCTGTAATGAATGACTCTCATCCCAATGCCTCTCTCTCCTCTCCTACCTCACTGTCGTCCAAAGCCTCTCTCTACTGTCCTGCCTGAGTCTTGTCCCAAGCCGCTCTCTCCACTCCTGCTTCTCTCTCATCCCAACCTCTCTCTCCTATCCGGCCTGACTCTTGTCCCAAGCATCTCTCTACTCTCCTTCCTGACTCTCATCGCAATCCTCTCTATCCTGTCCTGCCTGAGTCTCGTCCCGAGCCTCTCTCTCTCCTACCTGACTTTCGTCACAAGCCCCTCTCTCATGTCCAGCATCACTCTCGTCTCAAGCTTCTCTCTCCTTTCTTACCTGAATCTCGTCCCACGCCTCTCTCTCCTGTCCAGCCTCACTCTCGTTCCAAGCCTTTCTCTCCTGTCATGCCTGACTCTCGTCCCAACCCTCTCTCTCCTGTCCTGCCTGACTCTCGTCCCTAGCCTATCTGTCCTGTCATGCCTGACTATCGTCCTAAGCCCGTTTCTCCTCTCCTCCCTGACTCTCGTCCCAAGCCTCTCTCTACTCTCCTTCCTGACTCTAGTCACAAACCTCTCTCTCCTGTCCACTCTGATTCTCATCACTATCCTACCTGACTCTCGTTCCAAGCCCCTCTCTCATTTTCAGCCTCAATCTTGTCTCAAGCCTCTCCCTCGTCTCATACCTGACTCTCGTCCCAAGCCTCGCTCTCCTGTCCATCCTCACTCTCGTCCCAAGCCTCTCTATCCTGTCCTGCCTGACTCTCGTCCCTACCTATCTGTCCTGTCCTGCCTGACTCTCGTCCTAAGCCCGTCTCTCCTCTCCTACCTGACACTCCTCACAAACCTCTCTCTCCTGTCCTGCCTAAATCTGTCCGAAGCCTCTCTCTGCTGTCAGGCATAACTCTCGTCTCAAGGCTCTCACTCCTTTCCAGCATACTCTCTCGAAAGCCTCTTCCCTTTCCAGCTGACTCGTCACAAGCCTCTCTCTCCTGTCCTCCTGACTCCTCGTCGCAACCTCTCTCTCCTGTAATGACTGAATCTCGTCCAAAGACTCTCTCTCCTCTCCTACCTCACTCTCGTCCAAAGCCTCTCTCTCCAGTCCTGCCTCTCTCTCATCCCAACCTCTATCTCGTATCCGGCCTGACTCTCGTCCCAAGCCTATCTCTACTCTTCTACCTGACTCTCGTCGCAAACCTCTCTCTCCTGCCCAGCATGATTCTCGTCACTATCCTACCTGACTCTCGTTTCAAACCTCTCTCTCATTTCCAGCCTCAATCTCGTCTCAAACCTCTCTCTCCTCTCATACCTGGCTCTCGTCACAAAACTCTCTCTCCTGTCATGCCTGACTCTTGTCCCAACCATCTTTCTCCTGTCCTGCCTGACTCTCATCCCTAACCTCTCTGTCCTATCCTGCCTGACTCTCGTCCTAAGCCCGTGTATCCTCTCCTACCTGACTCTCGTCCCAACACTCTCTCTCCTGTCCTGCCTAACTATCGTGTCAACCCTCTCCGTCCTCTCCAGCTTAATTTTCGTCCCAAGCCTCTCTCTCCAATCCTGGCAAACTCTCGACGCAAGCCTCTTTCTCCTGTACTGCCTGAATCGCAAAACCCTCTGTCCTCTTCTATCTTACTCTCTTCCTAAGTCTCTCTCTCCTTTCATGCCTGACTCTTGTCCCAAGACTCTCTCACCTTTTGGGCCGGACTCTCTTATCAAGTCTCTCCTGTCCTGCCTGACTCTCATCATAATCCTCTCTCTTCTATTACCTAGCTCTCGTGCCAAGCCTCTCTCTCCTGTCCTACCTGACCCTTGTCCCAAGCCTCTCTCTCCTGTCCTCCCTGAATCTCGTCCCAGAGCTCTCTATCCTGTTCAGCCTGACTCTCGTCCCAAAGCTCCCTCTCCTGTCCTGCCTGACTCTCGTCCCCAGCCCCTCTCTCCTGTAGAGCCTCATTTTCATTCTAAGTCTCTCTCTCTTTTGTCCTACATGACTCTCGTCCCAAGCCTCTCTCTCTCCTTTCCAGCCTCACTTTCAGCCCAAAACTCTACCTCCTGTCATGCCTCTCTCTTATCCCAAGCATCTCTCTTCTGTTCAGCCTGACTCTCATCCCAAACCTCTCTCTCTTATCCAACCTGCCTATCGTCCCAAGCCTCTCCCTCCTGTCCAGCCTGACTCTTGTCCCAAGCCTCTCTCTCCTGAATAGCCTTACTCTAGTCCCAATCCTCAATCTCCTGTCCTGCCTGACTCTTGTCCCAAGCCTCTCTCTCCTGTCCTGCCTCACTCTCGTCCCAAGCCTCCCGCTTCTTTCCAGCAAAACTCTCGTCCCTAGCCTCTCTCTTCTCCTACCTGACTCTCGTCCGAACCTCTCTCTCCTCTCCAGCCTGACTCTCATTCCAAGCCTCTCTCACATCTTCAGCCTCACTTTCGACCCAAGCCTCTCTATACTGTCATGCGTTAGTCTAGTTCAAAGCCTCTCTCTTCTCTCCTGCCTGACTCTCGTCCAAAGCCTCTATCTCCTGTCCGGTCTGACTCTCGTCCCAAGCCTCTCTCTCATCTCCTACCTGATTCTCGTTCCAAGCCTCTCTATCCTGTCTAGCCTTACTCTCGTCCCAAGCTTCTCTCTCCTCTCCAGCCTCAATCTCGTCCAGAGACTCTCTCTCCTTTCATGCCTAACTCTCGTCCAAACGGTCTCTCTCCTGTCATGCCTGACTCTCGTCCCTAGCCTCTCTTACCTGTCCTGCCTGACTCACGTCCCAAGCCTCTCTCTCCTGTCCTGCCTGACTCTCGTCCCAAGCCTCTCTCTCCTATCCTGCCTGATTCTCGTCCCAAGCCTCTCTCTTCTCTCCTGCCTGACTCTCGTCCAAAGCCTCTATCTCCTGTCCGGTCTGACTCTCGTCCCAAGCCTCTCTCTCATCTCCTACCTGATTCTCGTTCCAACCCTCTCTATCCTGTCTAGCCTTACTCTCGTCCCAAGCTTCTCTCTCCTCTCCAGCCTCAATCTCGTCCAGAGACTCTCTCTCCTTTCATGCCTAACTCTCGTCCAAACGGTCTCTCTCCTGTCATGCCTGACTCTCGTCCCTAGCCTCTCTTACCTGTCCTGCCTGACTCACGTCCCAAGCCTCTCTCTCCTGTCCTGCCTGACTCTCGTCCCAAGCCTCTCTCTCCTATCCTGCCTGATTCTCGTCCCAAGCCTCTCTCTCCTCTCCTACCTGACTCTCGCCCCAACCGTCTCTCTCCTGTCATCCTTCACTCTAGTCCCAAGCCCCTCTCCCCTTGTCGGCTTGACTTTCCTACAAAGCATCTCTCTCCTTTCTTTCCTGACTCTTCTCCCAAGCCTCTCTCTCCTGTTCGGCCTAACTCCCGTCCCAAGCCTCTCTCTCTTCTCCTAACTGACTCACGCCCAAAGTCCTCTCCTGTCCTGCCTGACTCTCTTCCTAAGACCCATTCTCCTATCCTATCTGACTCTCGTGCCAAGGCTCTCTCTTGTGTCCTGCCTGACTCTCGTCCCAAAACCCTCTCCCCTCTTCCACCTGACTCTCTTCCTAAGTCTCTCTCTCCTTTCATGCCTGACTCTCGTCCCAAGCCCCTCTCTCATTGTCGGCCTGACTCTCGTCCAAAGCATCTCTCTCCTTTCCTTCCTGACTCTTCTCCCAAGTTTCTCTCTCCTGTTCGGCTTAACTCTCGTCCCAGAGCCTCTCTCTTCTCCTACCTGACTCACGTGTCAAGTACTTCTCTCCTGTCCTGCCTGACTCTCTTCCTAAGACCCATTCTCCTTTCCCATCTGAATCTCGTGCCAAGGCTCTCTCTCCTGTCCTGCATAACTCTCGTCCCAGAACCCGCTCTCCTCTCCTACCTGACTCTCTACCTAAGTCTCTCTCTCTTTTCATGCCTGACTCACGTCCCAAGCCCCTCTCACCTTTTAGGTCGGACTCTCTTCCCAAGTCTCTCCTATCCTGCCTGACTCTCATCCTAATCCTCTCTCTCTTCTCTTACCTGACTCTCGTCCCAAGCCTCTCTCTACTGTCCTACCTGACTCTCGTCCCAAGCCTCTCTCTCCTGTCCTCCCTGAATCACGTCCCAAAACTCTCGATCCTGTCCAGCCTGACTCTCGTCCCAAACCTCCCTCTCCTGTCCTGCCTGACTCTCGTCCCCAGCCCCTCTCTCATGTAGAGCCTCATTTTCATTTAAAGCCTCTCTCTCCTGTCCTACCTGACTCTCGTCCTAGGCCTCTCTCTCTCCTTTCCAGGCTCACTTTCAGCCCAAACCTCTATCTCCTGTCATGCCTCTCTCTTATCCCAAGCATCTCTCTTCTGTTCAGCGTGACTTTCATCCTAAGCCTCTCTCTCTTATCCAACATGATTATCATCCCAAGCCTCTACCTCGTGTCCAGCCTGACTCTTGTCCCAAGCCTCTCTCTCCTCAGTAGCCTTACTCTAGTCCCAATCCTCCATCTGTTGTCCTGCCTCACTCTCGTCCCAAGCCTGTCTCTCCTGTACTGCCTCACTCTCGTCCCAATCCTCTCGCTTCATTCCAGCCCAACTCTCGTCCCTAGCCTCTCTCCTCTCCTACCTGACTCTCGTCCGAAACCTCTCTCTCCTCTCCAGCCTGATTCTCCTTCCAAGCCTCTCTCACCTCTTCAGCCTCACTTTCGTCCCAAGCCTCTCTCCTGTCATGCCTCACTCTAGTTCAAAGCCTCTCACTTCTCTCCTGCCTAACTTTCGTCCCAAGCCTCTATCTCCTGTCCAGTCTGACTCTCGTCCCAAGCCTCTCTCTCCTCTCCTACCTGACTCTCGTTCCAAGCCTCTCTATCCTGTCTAGCCTTACTCTCGTCCCAATACTCTCTCTCCTGTCCAGCTTCAATATCGTCCCAAGCCTCTCTCTCCTTTCATGCCTAACTCTCGTCCCAACAGTCTCTCTCCTGTCCTGCCTGACTCTCGTCCCTAGCCTCTCTTACCTGTCCTGCCTGACTCTCGTCCCAAGCCTCTCTCTTCTGTCCTGCCTGACTCTCCTCCCAAGCCTCTCTCTCCTATCCTGCCTGACTCTCGTCCCAAGCCTCTCTCTCCTCTCCTACCTGACTTTCGCCCCAACCCTCTCTCTCCTGTCATCCTTCACTATAGTCCCAAGTCCCTCTGCCCTTGTCGGCCTGACTCTCCTCCAAAGAATCTCTCTCCTTTCCTGCTTACTCTTCTCCCAAGCCTCTCTCTCCTGTTCGGGCTAACTCTCGTCCCAAGCCTCTCTCTCTTCTCCTAACTGACTCAAGTCCCAAGTCCTTCTCTCCCTTCCTGCCTGACTCTCTTCCTAAGACCCATTCTCCAATCCTATCTGACTCTCGTGCCAAGGCTCTCTCTCCTGTCCTGCTTGACTCTCGTCCTAAAACCCTCTCTCCTCTTCAACCTGACTCTCTTCCTAAGTCTCTCTCTCCTTTCATGCCTGACTCTCGTCCCAAGCCCCTCTCTCATTGTCGGCCTGACTCTCGTCCAAAGCATCTCTCTTCTTTCCTTCCTGACTCTTCACTCATCTCCTCTCCTACCTAACTCTTCTACCAAGCCTCTCTCTCCTCTCCAGCCTAACTCTCCTTCTAAGCCTCTCTCACCTCTTCAGCCTCACTTTCGTCCAAAGCCTCTCTCTCCTGTCATGTCTTACTCTAGTTCAAAGCCTCTCTCTTCTCTCCTGCCTGACTCTCCTCCCAAGCTCTCTCTCCTGTCCAGTCTGACTCTCGTCACAAGCCTCTCCCTCCTCTCATACTTGACTCTCGTCCCAACCCTCTCTATCCTGTCTAGCCTTACTCTCGTCCTAAGCCTTCCTCTCATGTCCAGCCTCAATCTTGTCTCAAGCTTCTCTGTCCTCTCCTACCTAACTCTCGTCACAAGCATTTCTCTCCTATCCAGCCTCAATCACGTCTCAAGCAACTCTCTCCTATCAGGCCTGACTCTTGTCCAGAGCCTCTCTCTCATGTCCTGCCTGACTCTCTTTCCTAAGCCTCTCCATCCCATCCTGCCTGAATCCCGTCCCAAGGTTCTCTCTCCTATCCAGCCTGACTCTCGTTCCAAGCCTCAATATCATCCCCTACCTGATTCTCGTCTAAAGCCTTTCTATCCTGTCTAGCCTTACTCTCGTCCCAAGCCTCCCTCTCCTGTCCAACTTGAATCTCGTCTCAAGCCCATCTCTCCTCTCCTACCAGACTCTCTTTCCAAGCATCTCTCTCCTGTCCAGCCTCATTCTCGTCCCAAGCCTCTCTCTCCTTTCATGCCTAACTCTCGTCCCAACGGTCTCTCTCCTGTCCTGCCTGACTCTCGTCCCTAGCCTCTCTTACCTGTCCTGCCTGACTCTCGTCCCAACCCTCTCTCTCCAGTCCTGCCTGACTCTCGTCCCAAGCCTCTCTCTCCTATCCTGTCTGACTCTCGTCCCAATCCTCTCTCTCCTATCCTACCTGACTCTCGCCCCAACCCTCTCTCTCCTGTCATCCCTCATTCTAGTCCCAAGAACCTCTCTCCTTGTCGGCCTGACTCTCCTCCAAAGCATCTCTCTCCTTTCCTGCCTAACTCTTCTCCCAAGCCTCTCTCTCCAGTTCGGCCTACCTCTTGACCCAAGCCTCCCTCTCTTCTCCTGACTGACTCACGTCCCAAGTCTTTCTCTCTTGTCCTGCCTGACTCATTCTCCTTTCCTATCCGACTCTCGTGCCAAGGCTCTCTCTCCTGTCCTGCCTGACTCTCGTCCAAAAATACTCTCTCCTCTTCTACCTGACTCTCTTCCTAAGTCTCTCTCTCCTTTCATGCCTGACTCTCGTCCCAAGCCCCACTCACCTTTTCGGCCGAACTCTCTTCCCAAGTCTCTCCTATCCTGCCTGACTCTCATCATAATCCTCTCTCTCTTCTCTTACCAAACACTCGTGCCAAGCCTCTCTCTCCTGTCCTACCTGACTCTCCTCCCAAGCCTCTCTCTCCTGTCCTCCCTGAATCTCGTCCCAAACCTCTCTATCCTGTCCAGCCTGACTCTCGCCCCAAAGCTGCCTCTCCTGTCCTGCCTGACTCTCGTCCCCAGCCCCTCTCTCCTGTAGAGACTCATTTTCATTCCAAGCCTCTCTCTCCTGTCCTACCTGACTCTCGTCCCAAGCCTCTCTTTCTCCTTTCCAGCCTCACTTACATCTCAAACCTCTATCTCCTGTCAACGCTCTCTCTTATCCCGAGCATCTCTCTTCTGTTCAGCCTGACTCTCATCCCAAGCCTCTCTCTCTTATCCAACCTGACTATCGTCCCAAACCTCTCCCTCGTGTCCAGCCTGACTCTTGTCCCAAGACTCTCTCCCCTGAATAATATTACTCTAGTCCCAATCCTCCATCTCCTGTCCTACCTGACTCTCGTCCCAAACCTCTCTCTCCTTTACAGCCTGACTCTCCTTCCAAGCCTCTCTCACCTCTTCAGCCTCACTTTCGTCCAAAGCGTCTCTCTCCTGTCATGCCTTACTCTAGTTCAAAGCCTCTCTCTTCTGTCCTGCCTGACTCTCGTCCCTAGCCTCTATCTCCTGTCCAGTCTGACTCTCGTCCCAAGCCTCTCTTTGCTCTCCTACCTGACCTCTCGTTCCAAGCCTCTCTATCCTGTCTAGCCTTACTCTCGTCACAAGCCTCTCTCTCCTGTCCAGCCTCAATTTCGTCCCAAGCCTCTCTCTCCTTTCATGACTAATTCTCGTCCCAGCGGTCTCTTTCTTGTCCTGCCTGACTCTCGTCCCTAGCCTCTCTTACCTGTCCTGACTGACTCTCGTCCCAAGCCTCTCTCTCCTGTCCTGCCTGACTCTCGTCCCAAGCCTCTCTCTCTTATCCTGCCTGACTCTCGTCCCAAGTCTCTCTCTCCTCTCCTACCTGACTCTCGCCCCAACCCTCTCTCTCCTGTCATCCCTCACTCTAGTCCCAAGCCCCTCTCTCCTTGTCGACCTGACTCTCCTCCAAAGCATCTCTCTCCTTTCCTGCCTGACTCTTCTCAAAAGCCTCTCTCTCCTGTTCGGCCTAACTCTCGTCCAGAGCCTCTCTCTCTTCTCCTAACTGACTCACATCCCAAGTCCTTCTCTCTTCTCCTGCCTTACTCTCTTCCTAAGACCCATTCTCCTTTCCTATCTGACTCTCGTGCCAAGGCTCTCTCTCCTATCCTGCCTGACTCTCGTCCCAAGCCCCTCTCTCATTATCGGCCTGACTTTCGTCCAAAGCATATCTCTCCTTTCCCTCATGACTCTTCTCCCATGTTTCTCTCTCCTGTTCGGCCTAACTCGCGTCCCAAGCTTCTCTCTTCTACTACCTGACTCACCTCCTAAGTCCTTCTCTCCTGTCCTGCCTGACTCTCTTCCTAAGACCCATTCTCCTTTCCCATCTGACTCTCGTGCCAAGGCTATCTCTCCTGTCCTGCCTGACTCTCGTCCCAAAACCCTCTCTCCTCTCCTACCTGACTGTCTACCTAACTCTCTCTCTCTTTTCATGCCTGACATACGTCCCAAGCCCCTCTCACCTTTTCGGCCAGACTCTCTTTCCGAGTCTCTTTTGTCCAGCCTGACTCTCATCCTAATCCTCTCTCTCTTCTCTTACCTGACTCTCGTCACAAGCCTCTCTCTACTGTCCTACTTGACTCTCGTGCCAAGCCTCTCTCTCCTGTGCTCCCTGAATCTCGTCCCAAGACTCTCGATCCTGTCCAGCCTGACTCTCGTCCCAAAGCTCCCTCTCCTGTCCTGCCTTACTCTCGTCCCCAGCCCCTCTCTCCTGTAGAGCCTTATTTTCATTCCAAGCCTCTCTCTCTCCTGTCCTACCTGACTCTCGTCCCAAGAATCTCTCTCCTTTCCAGCCTCACTTTCAGCCCTGTCATGCCTCTCTCTTATCCCAAGCATCTCTCTTCTGTTCAGCCTGACTCTCGACCCAAGCCTCTCTCTCTTATCCAACCTGAGTATCGTCACAAGCCTCTCCTTCGTGTCCAGCCTGACTCCTGTCCCAAGCCTCTCTCTCCTGACTAGCCTTACTCTAATCCCAATCCTAAATCTCCTGTCCGTCTTGACTCTCGTCCCAAGCCTCTCTCTCCTGTAATGCCTCACTTTCGTCCCAAGCCTCTCGCTTCTTTCCAGCCCAACTTTCGTCCCTAGCCTCTCTCCTCTCCTACCTGACTCTTGTCCCAAGCCTCTCTCTCCTCTCCAGTCTGACTCTCCTTCAAAGCCTCTCACACCTCTTAACCCTCACTTTCGTCCCAAGCCTCTCTCTCCTGTCATGCCTTACTCTAGTTCAAAGCCTCTCTCTTCTGTCCTGCCTGACTCTCGTCCCAAGCCTCTCTCTCCTGTCCAGTCTGATTCTCGTCCCAAGCCTCTCTCTCCTCTCCTACCTGACTCTCGTCCAAAGCCTCTCTATCCTGTCTAGCCTTACTCTCGTCACCAGCCTTCCTCTCAAGTCCAGCCTCAATCTTGTCTCAAGACTGTCCTCCCCTACTTAACTCTCGTCACAAGCATCTCTCTCCTATCCAGGCTCACTCTCGTTCCAAGCCTCTCTCTCCTTTCAGGCCTGACTCTCGTCCAAAGCCTCTCTCTCATATCCTGCCTAACTCTCTGTCCTAAGCCTCTCTATCCTATCCTGCCTGACTCTCGTCCCAAGGCTCTCTCTCTTATCCAGGCTGACTCTCGTCCCAAGATTCAATCTCATCCCCTACCTGATTCTCGTCTAAAGCCACTCTATCCTGTCTAGCCTTACTCTCGTCCAAAGCCTCCCTCTCCTGTCCAACTTGAATCTCGTCTCAAGCCCATCTCTCCTCTCCTACCAGACTCTCGTTCCAAGCATCTCTCTCCTGTCCAGCCTCAATCTCGTCCCAAGCCTCTTTCTCCTTTCATGCCTAACTCTGTTCCCAACGGTCTCTCTCCTGTCCTGCCTGACTCTAGTCCCTAGCCTCTCTTACCTGTCCTGCCTGACTCTCGTCCCAAGCCTCTATCTCCTCTCCTACCTGACTCTCGCCCCAAACCTCTCTCTCCTGTCATCCCTCACTCTAGTCCCAAGAACCTCTCTCCTTGTCGGCCTGACTCTCCTCGAAAGTATCTCTCTCCTTACTGCCTAACTCTTCTCCCAAGCCTCTCTCTCCTGTTCGGCCTAACTCTCGTCCCAAGCCTCTCTCTCTTCTCCTAGCTGACTCACGTCCCAAGTCCTTCTCTCTTGTCCTGCCTGACTCTCTTCCTAAGACCCATTCTCCTTTCCTATCCGACTCTCGTGCCAAGGCTCTCTCCTGTCCTGCCTGACTCTCGTCCCAAAACCCTCTCTCCTCTCCTACCTGACTCTCTACTTAAGTCTCTTTCGCTTTTCATGCCTGACTCACGTCCCAAGCCCCTCTCACCTTTTCGGCCGAACTCTCTTCCCAAGTGTCTCCTGTCCTGCCTGACTCTCATCCTAATCCTCTCTCTCTTCTCTTACCTAACTCTCGTGCCAAGCCTCTCTCTCCTGTCCTACCTGACTCTCGTCCCAGGCCTCTCTCTCCTGTCCTCCCTGAATCTCGTCCCAAACCTCTCTATCCTGTCCAGCCTGACTCTCGTCCCAAAGCTCACTCTCCTGTTCTGCCTGACTCTCGTCCCCAGCCCCTCTCTCCTGTAGAGCCTCAGTTTAATTCCAAGCCTCTCTCTCCTGTCCTACCTGACTCTCGTCCCAAGCCTCTCTCTCTCCTTTCCAGCCTCACTTACAGCTCAAACCTCTATCTCCTGTCATGCCTCTCTCTTATCCCAAGCATCTCTCTTCTGTTCAGCCTGACTCTCATCCCAAGCCTCTCTCTCTTATCCAACCTGCCTATCGTCACAAACCTCTCTCTCGTGTCAAGCCTGACTCTTGTCCCAAGCCTCTCTCTCCTGAATAGCCTTACTCTAGTCCCAATCCTCCATCTCCTGTCCTGCCTGACTCTCGTCCCAAGCCTCTTTTTCCTGTCCTACCTCACTCTCGTCCCAATCCTCTCTCTCCTCTCTAGCCTAACTCTCCTTCCAAGCGTCTCTCACATCACTAGCCTCACTTTCGTCCCAAGCCTCTCTCTCCTGTCATGCCTTACTCTAGTTCAAAGCCTCTGTCTTCTGTAGTGCCTGACTCTCGTCCCAAGCCTCTATCTCCTGTCCAGTCTGACTCTCGTCCCAAGCCTCTCTCTCCTCTCCTACCTGACTCTCGGTCCAAGACTCTCTATCCTGTTAAGCCTGATTATCGTCCCAAGCCTCTCTCTCCTATCCAGCCTCAACATCGTCCCAAGCCTCTCTCTCCTTTCATGCCTAAGTCTCCTGCCAACGGTCTCTCTCCTGTCCTGCCTGACTCTCGTCCCTAGCCTCTCTTACCTGACCTGCCTGACTCTCGTCCTAAGCCTCTCTCTCCTGTCCTGCCTGACTCTCGTCCCAAGCCTATCTCTCCTATCCTGCCTGACTCTCGTCCCAAGCCTCTCTCTCCTCTCCTCCCTGACTCTCGCCCCAACCCTCTCTCTCCTGTCATCCCTCACTCTAGTCCCAAGCCCCTCTCTCCTTGTCGGTCTAACTCTCGTCCAAAGCATCTCTCTCCTTTCCTGCCTGACTCTTCTCCCAAGCCTCTCTCGCCTGTCCTACCTAACTCTCGTCCCAAAACCCTCTCTCCTCTTCTACCTGACTCTCTTCCTAAGTCTTTCTCTCCTTTCATGCCTGACTCTCGTCCCAAGCCCCTCTCTCATTGTCGGCCTGACTCTCGTCCAAAGCATCTCTCTACTTTCCTTCCTGACTCTCCTCCCAAGTTTCTCTCTCCTGTTCGGCCTAACTCTCGTCCCAAGCCTCTCTCTTCTCCTACCTGACTCACCTCCCAAGTCCTTCTATCCTGTCCTGCCTGACTCTCTTCCTAAGACCCATTCTCCTTTCCCATCTGACTCTCGTCCCAAAACTCTCTATCCTGTGCAGCCTGACTCTCGTCCCAAAGCTCCCTCTCCTATCCTGCCTGACTCTCGTCCCCAGCCCCTCTCTCCTGTAGAGCCTTTTTTTCATTTCAAGCCTCTCTCTCTCCTTTCCTACCTGACTCTCGTCCCAAGCCTCTCTCTCCTATCCTGCCTGACTCTCGTCCCAAGCCTCTCTCTCCTCTCCTACCTGACTCTCGCCCCAAACCTCTCTCTCCTGTCATCCCTCACTCTAGTCCCAAGAACCCCTCTCCTTTTCGGCCTGACTCTCCTCCAAAGTATCTCTCTCCTTTCCTGCCTAACTCTTCTCCCAAGCCTCTCTCTCCGGTTCGGCCTAACTCTCGTCCCAAGCCTCTCTCTCTTCTCCTAACTGACTCACGTCCCAAGTCCTTCTCTCTTGTCTTGCCTGACTCTCTTCCTAAGACCCATTCTCCTTTCCTATCCGACTCTCGTCCCAAAACCCTCTCTCCTCCTCTACCTGACTCTCTTCCTAAGTCTCTCTCTCCTTTCATGCCTGACTGTCGTCCCAAGCCCCTCTCACCTTTACGGCCGAACTCTATTCCCAAGTCTCTCCTGTCCTGCCTGACTCTCATCCTAATCCTCTCTCTCTTCTCTTACCAAACACTCGTGCCAAGCCTCTCTCTCTTGTCCCAGCTGACTCTCGTCCCAGGCCTCTCTCTCATGTCCTCCCTGAATCTCGTCCCAAACCTCTCTATCCTATCCAGCCTGACTCTCGTCCCAAAGCTCCCTCTCTTGTCCTGCCTGACTCTCGTCCCCCGCCCCTCTCTCCTGTAGAGCCTCATTTTCATTCCAAGCCTCTCTCTCCGTCCTACCTGACTCTCGTCCCAAGCCTCTCTCTCTCCTTTCCATCCTCACTTTCAGGCCAAACCTCTATCTCCCGTCATGCCTCCCTCTTATCCAAAGCATCTGTCTTCTGTTCAGCCTGACACTCATCCCAAGCCTCTCTCTCTTATCCAACCTGACTATCGTCCCAAACCTCTCCATCGTGTCCAGCCTGACTCTTCTCCCAAGCCTCTTTCTCCTGAATAGCCTTACTCTAGTCCCAATCCTCCATCTCCTGTCCTGCCTGACTCTCATCCTAAGCCTCTCTCTCCTGTCCTGCCTCACTCTCGTCCCAAGCCTCTCGCTTCTTTCCAGCCCAACCCTCGTTGTTAGCCTCTCTCCTCTCCTACCTGACTCTTGTCCCAATCCTCTGTCTCCTCTCCAGTCTGACACTCCTTCCAAGCATCTCTCACCTCTTCAGCCTCAATTTCGTCCCAAGCCTCTCTCTCCTGTCATGCCTTACTCTAGTTCAAAGCCTCTCTCTTCTGTCCTGCCTGAATCTCGTCCCAAACCACTATCTCCTGTCCAGTTTGACTCTCGTCCCAAGCCTCTCTCTCCTCTCCTACCTGACTCTCGTTCCAAGCCTCTCTATCCTGTCTAGCCTTACTCTCCTCAAAGGCCTCTCTTTCCTGTCCAGCTTCAATCTCGTCCCAAGCCTCTCTCTCCTTTCATGCCTAACTCTCGTCCCAGCGGTCTCTCTCCTGTCCTGCCTGACTCTCGTCCCTAGCCTCTCTTACCTGTCCTGCATGACTCTCGTCCCAAGCCTCGCTCTCCTGTCCTGCCTGACTCTCGTCCAAAGCCTCTCTCTCCTATCCTGCCTGACTCTCGTCCCAAGCCTCTCTTTCCTCTCCTACCTAACTCTCGCCCCAACCCTCTCTCTCCTGTCATCCCTCACTTTAGTCCCAAGCCCCTCTCTCCTTGTCGGCCTGACTCTCGTCCAAAGCATCTCCCTCCTTTCCTGCCTGACTCTTCTCCCAAGCCTCTCTCTCCTGTTCGGCCAAACTCTCGTCCCAAGCCTTATTCTCTTCTCCCAAGCCTCTCTCTCCTGTTCGGCCAAACTCTCGTCCCAAGCCTCATTCTCTTCTCCTAACTAACTCACGTCCCAAGTCCTTCTCTCCTTTCCTGCCAGACTCTCTTCCTAAGACCAATTCTCCTTTCCTACCTGAATCTTGTCCCAAGCCTCTCTCTCCTCTCCAGCCTGACGCTCCTTCCAAGCCTCTCTCACCTCTTCAGCCTCACTTTCGTCCCAAGCCTCCCTCTCCTGTCACTCCTTACTCCAGTTCAAAGCCTCTCTCTTCTGTCCTGCCTGATTATCGTCCAAAGCCTCTCTCTCCTGTCCAGTCTGACTCTCGTCCCAAGCCTCTCTCTCCTCTCCTACCGGACTCTCGTCCCAAGCCTCTCTATCCTGTTTAGCCTTACTCTCGTCCCAAGCCTTCCCCTCCTGTCCAGCCTCAATCTTGTCTCAAGCCTCCCTCTCCTCTCCTACCTAACTCTCGTCACAAGCATCTCTCTCCTATCCAGCATCACTCTCGTCCCAAGCCTCTCTCTCATTTCAGGCCTGACTCTCTTCCCAAGCCTCTCTTTCATGTCCTGCCTGACTCTCGTCCCAAGCCTCTCTGTCCTGTCCTGCCTGACTCTCGTCCCAAGGCTCTCTCTACTATCCAGCCTGACTCTCGTCCCAAGCCTTAATCTCATCCCCTACCTGATTCTCGTCTAAAGCCTCTCTATCCTGTCTAGCCTTACTCTCGACCCAAGCCTTCCACTCCTCTCCAACTTCAAACTCGTCTCAAGCCCATCTCTCTTCTACCAGACTCTCGTTCTAAGCATCTCTCTCCTGTCCAGCCTCAATCTCTCCCCAAGCCTCTCTCTCCTTTCATGCCTAACTCTCGTCCCAACGGTCTCTCTCCTGACCTGCCTGACCCTAGTCCTAGCTTCTCTTACCTGTCCTGCCTGACTCTCGTCCCAAGCCTCTCTCTTCAGTCCTGCCTGACTCTCGTCCCAAGCCTCTCTCTCCTATCCCACCTGATTCTTGTCCAAAGCCTTTCTCTCCTTTCCAGCCTCACTTTCAGCCCAAACATGTATCTCCTGTCATGCCTCTCTCTCATCACAAGCATCTCTCTTCTGTTCAGCCTGACTCATCATCCCAAGCCTCTCTCTCTTATTCAACCTGACTATCGTCACAAACCTCTCCCTCGTGACCAGCCTGACTCTTGTCCCAAGCCTCTCTCTCCTGAATAGCCTTACTCTAGTCCCAATCAAAAATCTCCTGTCCTCCCTGACTCTCATCCCAAGCCTCTCTCTCCTGTCCTGCCTCACTCTCGTCCAAAGCCTCTCGCTTCTTTCCAGCCCAAGTCTCGTCCCTAGCCTCTCTCCTCTCCTACCTGACTCTCGTCCCAAACCTCTCTCTTATCTCCAGCCTGACTCTCCTTCCAAGCCCCTCTCACCTCTTCAGCCTCAATTTCGTCCGAAGCCTCTCTCTCCTGTCATGCCTTACTCTAGTTCAAAGCCTCTCTCTTCTGTCCTACATGATTCTCGTCCCAAGACTCTATCTCCTGTCCAGTCTGACTCTCGTCCCAAGCCTCTCTCTCCTCTCCTACCTGACTCTCGTTCCAAGACTCTCTATCCTGTCTAGCATTACTATCGTCCAAAGCCTCTCTCTCCTGTCCAGCCTCAATATCGTCCCAAGCCTCTCTCTAGAATCATGCCTAACTCTCGTCCCAACGGTCTCTCTCCTGTCTTGCCTGACTCTCGTCCCTAGCCTCTCTTACCTGTCTTGCCTGACTCTCGTCCCAAGCCTCTCTCTTATGTCCTGCCTGACTCTCGTCCCAAGCCTCTCTCTCCTATCCTGCCTGACCCTCGTCCCAAGCCTCTTTCTCCTCTCCTACCTGACTCTCGCCCCAACCCTCTCTCTCCTGTCATCCCTCACTCTAGTCCCAAGCCCCTCTCTATTGTCGGCCTAACTCTCGTCCAAAGCATCTCTCCTTTCCTGCCTGAATCTTCCCCCAAGCTTCTCTCTCCTGTTCGGCCCAACTATCGTTCCAATCCTCTCTCTCTTCTCCTAACTGACTAATGTCCCAAGTCCTTCTCTCTTCTCCTGCCTGACTCTCTTCCTAAGACCCATTCTCCTTTCCTATCTGGCTCTCGTGCCAACGCTCTCTCTCCTGTCCTGCCTGACTCTCATCCTAAAACCCTCTCTCCTCTTCTACCTGACTCTCTTCCTAAGTCTCTCTCTCCTTTCATGCCTGACTCTCGTCCCAAGCCCCTATCTCATTGTCGGCCTGACTCTCGTCCAAAGCATCTCTCACCTCTCCTTCCTGACTGTTCTCAAAAGTTTCTCTCTCCTGTTCGGCCTAACTCTCGTCCCAAGCCTATCTCTTCTCCTACCTGACTCACGTCCCAAGTCCTTCTCTCCTGTCCTGCCTGACTCTCTTCCTAAGACCCATTCTAATTTCCCATCTGACTCTCGTGCCAAGGCTCTCTCTCCTGTCCTGCATGACTCTCGTCCCAAAACCCTATCTCTTCTCCTACCTGACTCTCTTCCTAAGTCTCTCTCTCTTTTCATGCCTGACTCTCGTCCCAAGCCCCTCTAACCTTTTCGGCTGGACTCTCTTCCCAAGTCTCTCCTGTCCTGCCTGACTCTCATCCTAATCCTCTCTCTCTTCTCTTAACTGACTCTCGTACCAAGCCTCTGTCTACTGTCCTACCTGATTCTCGTCCCAAGCACTTCTCTCCTGTCCTCCCTGAATCTCGTCCCAAAACTCTCGATCCTCTCCAGCCTGACTCTCGTCCCAAAGCTCCATCTCCTGTCCTGCCTGACTCTCGTCCCCAGCCCCTCTCTCCTGTAGAGCCTCATTTTCATTCCAAGCCTCTCTCTCTCCTGTCCTCCCTAACTCTCGTCCCAAGCTTCTCTCTCTTTTCCAGCCTTACTTTCAGCCCAAACCTCTATCTCCTGTCATGCCTCTCTCTTATCCCAAGCATCTCAGTTCTGTTCAGCCTGACTCTCATCCCAAGCCTCTCTCTCTTATCCAACCTGACTATCGTCACAAGCCTCTCCCTCGTGTCCAGCCTGACTCTCGTCCCAAGCCTCTCTCTCCTGACTAGCCATACTCTAGTCCCAATCAAAAATCTCCTGTCCGTCTTTACTCTCGTACTAAGCCTCTCTCTCCTGTACTAACTCACTTTCGTCCCAATCATCTCGCTTCTTTCTAACCCAACTCTCGTCCCTAGCCTCTCTCCTCTCCTCCCTGACTCTTATCCCAAGCCTCTCTCTCCTCTCCAGCCTGACTCTCCTTCCAAGCCTCTCTCACCTCTTCAGCCTCACTTTCGTCCCAAGCCTCTCTCTCATGTCATGCATTCCTCTAGTTCAAAGCCTCTCTCTTCTGTCCTGCCTGACTTTAGTCCAAAGCCTCTCTCTCCTGTCCAGTCTGACTCTCGTCGCAAGCGTCTCTCTCTCCTCTCCTACCTGACTCTCGTCCCAAGCCTCTCTATCCTGTCTAGCCTTACTCTCGTCCCAAGCCTTCCTCTCCTGTCCATCCTCAATCTTGTCTCAAGCCTCTCTCTCCTCTCCTACCTAACTCTCGTCACAAACATCTTTCTCCTATCAAGGCTCACTCTCGTCCCAAGCCTCTCTCTCCTTTCAAGCCTGACTCTCTTCTCAAGCCTCTCTCTCATGTCCTGCCTGACTCTTCTCTTAAGCCTCTCTGTGCTGTCCTGCCTGACTCTCGTCCCAAGGCTCTCTCTACTATTCAGCCTGATTCTTGTCCCAAGCCTCAATCTCATCCCCTACCTGATTCTCGTCTAAAGCCTCTCTATCCTGTCTAGACTTACTCTCGACCCAAGCCTCCCTCTCCTGTCCAACTTCAATCTCGTCTCAAGCCCATCTCTTCTCTCCTACCAGACTCTCGTTCCAAGAATCTCTCTCCTGTCCAGCCTCAATCTCGTCACAAGCATCTGTCTCCTTTCATGCCTAACTCTCGTCCCAACGGTCTCTCTCCTGACCTGCCTGACTCTAGTCCCTAGCCTCTCTTACCTGTCCTGCATGACTCTCGTCCCAACACTCTCTCTCTCCAGTCCTGCCTGACTCTCGTCCCAAGCCTCTCTCTCCTCTCCTACCTGACTCTCGCCCCAACACTCTCTCTCCTGTCATCCCTCACTCTAGTCCCAAGAACCTCTCTCCTTGTCGGCCTGACTCTCCTCCAAAGCATCTCTCTCCTTTCCTGCCTAACTCTTCTCCGAAGCCTCTCTCTCCTGTTCGGCCTAACTCTCGTCCCAAGCCTCTCTCTCTTCTCCTAACTGACTCACGTCCCAAGTCCTTCTCTCTTATCCTGCCTGACTCTCTTCCTAAGACCCATTCTCCTTTCCTACCCGACTCTCGTGCCAAGGCTCTCTCTCCTGTCCTGCCTGACTCTCGTCCCAAAACCCTCTGTCCTCTTCTACCCGACTCTCTTCCTAAGTCTCTCTCTCCTTTCATCCCTGACTCTCGTCCCAAGCCCCTCTCACCTTTTCGGCCGAACTCTCTTCCCAAGTCTCTCTTGTCCTGCCTGACTCTCATTATAATCCTCTCTCTCTTCTCTTACCAAACACTCGTGCCAAGCCTCTCTCTCCTTTCCCACCTGATTCTCGTCCCAAGCCTCTCTCTCATGTCCTTCATGAATCTCGTCCCAAGCCTCTCTATCCTGTCCAGCCTTACTCTCGTCCGAAAGCTGCCTCTCCTGTCCTGCCTGACTCTCGTCCCCAGCCCCTCTCTCCTGTAGAGCCTCATTTTCATTCCAAGCCTCTCTCTCCTCTCCTACCTGACTCTCGTCCCAAGCCTCTCTCTCTCATTTCCAGCCTCGCTTTCAGCCCAAACCTCTATCTCCTGTCATGCCTCCCTCTTATCCCAAGCATCTCTCTTCTCTTCAGCCTGACACTAATCCCAAGCCTCTCTCTCTTATGCAACCTGACTATCGTCCCAAACCTCTCCTTCGTATCCAGCCTGACTCTTGTCCCGAGCCTCTCTCTCATGAATAGCCTTACTCTAGTCCCAATTCTCCATCTCCTGTCCTGCCTGACTCTCGTCCCAAGCCTCTCTCTCCTGTACTACCTGACTCTCGTCCCAAGCCTCTCTCTCCTATCCTGCCTGACTCTCGTCCCAAGCCTCTTTCTCCTCTCCTACCTGATTCTCGCCCCAACACTCTCTCTCCCGTCATCCCTCACTCTAGTCCCAAGCCCCTCTCTCATTGTCGGCCTGACTCTCATCCCAAGCCTCTCTCTCTTCTCCTAACTGACTCACGTCCCAAGTCTTTCTCTCTTCTCCTGCCTGACTCTCTTCCTAAGACCCATTCTCCTTTCCTATCTGGCTCTCGTGCCAACGCTCTCTCTCCTGTCCTGCCTGACTCTCATCCCAAAACCCTCTCTCCTCTTCTACCTGACTCTCTTCCTAAGTCTCTCTCTCCTTTCATGCCTGACTCTCGTCCCAAGCCCCTCTCTCATTGTCGGCCTGACTCTCGTCCAAAGCATCTCTCTCCTCTCCATCCTGACTCTTCTCCCAAGTTTCTCTCTCCTGTTCGGCCTAACTCTCGTCTCAAGCCTATCTCTTCTCCTACCTGACACACGTCCCAAGTCCTTCTCTCCTGTCCTGCCTGACTCTTTTCCTAAGACCCATTCTCCTTTCCCATCTGACTCTCGTGCCAAGGCTCTCTCTCCTGTCCTGCATGACTCTCGTCCCAAAACCCTATCTCTTCTACCTGACTCTCTTCCTAAGTCTCTCTCTCTCTTTTCATGCCTGACTCTCGTCCCAAGCCCCTCTCACATTTTCGGCCGGACTCTCTTCCCAAGTCTCTCCTGTCCTGCCTGACTCTCATCCTAATCCTCTCTCTCTTCTCTTACCTGACTCTCGTGCCAAGCCTCTGTCTACTGTCCTACCTGACTCTCGCCCCAAGCCCTTCTCTACTGTCCTCCCTGAATCTCGTCCCAAAACTCTCGATCTTCTCCAGCGTGACTCTCGTCCCAAAGCTCCATCTCCTGTCCTGCCTGACTCTCGTCCCCAGCCTATTTCTCCTGTAGAGACTCATTTTCATTCCAAGCCTCTCTCTCTCCTGTCCTCCCTGACTCTCGTTCCAAGCTTCTCTCTTTTTTCAAGTCTCACTTTCAGCCCAAACCTCTATCTCCTGTCATGCCTCTCTCTTATCCCAAGTATCTCAGTTCTGTTCAGCCTGACTCTCATCCCAAGCCTCTCTCTCTTATCCAACCTGACTATCGTCACAAGCCTCTCACTCGTGTCCAGCCTGACTCTCGTCCCTAGCCTCTCTCTCCTGACTAGCCTTACTCTAGTCCCAATCAAAAATCTCCTGTCCGTCTTTACTCTCGTACTAAGCCTGTCTCTCCTGTACTAACTCACTTTCGTCCCAATCCTCTCGCTTCTTTCTAGCCCAACTCTCGTCCCTAGCCTCTCTCCTCTCCTACCTGACTCTTATCCCAAGCATCTCTCTCCTCTCCAGCCTGACTCTCCTTCCAAGCCTCTCTCACCTCTTCAGCCTCACTTTCGTTCCAAGCCTCTCTCTCTGTCATGCCTTCCTCTAGTTCAAAGCCTCTCTCTTCTGTCCTGCCTGACTCTAATCCCAAGCCTCTCTCTCCTGTCCAGTCTGACTCTCGTCGCAAGCTTCTCTCTCTCCTCTCCTACCTGACTCTCGTCCCAAGCCTCTCTATTCTGTCTAGCCTTACTCTCGTCCCAAGCCTTCCTCTCCTGTCCATCCTCAATCTTGTCTCAAGCCTCTCTCTACTCTCCTACCTAACTCTCGTCACAAACATCTCTCTCCTATCCAGCCTCACTCTCGTCCCAAGCCTCTCTCCCCTTTCAGGCCTGACTCTCTTCCCAAGCCTCTCTCTCATGTCCTGCCTGACTCTTGTCTTAAGTCTCTCTGTGCTGTCCTGCCTGACTCTCGTCCCAAGGCTCTCTCTACTATTCAGCCTGACTCTCGTCCCAAGCCTCAATCTCATCCCCTACCTGATTCTCGTCTAAAGCCTCTCTATCCTGTCTAGACTTACTCCCGACCCAAGCCTCCCTCTCCTGTCCAACTTCAATCTTGTCTCAAGCCCATCTCTCCTCTCCTACCAGACTCTCGTTCCAAGCATCTCTCTCCTCTCCAGCCTCAATATCGTCCCAAGCCTCTGTCTCCTTTCATGCCTAACTCTCGTCCCAACGGTCTCTCTCCTGACCTGCCTGACTCTAGTCCCTAGCCTCTCTTACCTGTCCTGAGTGACTCTCGTCCCAAGACTCTCTCTCCAGTCCTGCCTGACTCTCGTCCCAAGCCTCTCTCTCCTATCCTGCCTGACTCTCGTCCCAAGCCTCTCTCTCCTCTCCTACCTGACTCTCGCCCCAACCCTCTCTCTCCTGTCATCCCTCACTCTAGTCCCAAGAACCTCTCTCATTGTCGGCCTGACTCTCCTCCAAAGCATTTCTCTCCTTTCCTTCCTAACTCTTCTCCCAAGCCTCTCTCTCCTGTTCGGCCTAACTCTCGTCCCAAAACCCTCTGTCCTCTTCTACCTGACTCTCTTCCTAAGTCTCATTCTCCTTTCATACCTGACTCTCGTCCCAAGCCCCTCTCACCTTTTCGGCCGAACTCTCTTCCCAAGTCACTCTTATCCTGCCTAACTCTCATCATAATCCTCTCTCTCTTCTCTTACCAAACACTCGTGCTAAGCCTCTCTCTCCTTTCCCACCTGACTCTCGTCCCAAGCCTCTCTCTCCTGTCCTCCCTGAATCTCGTCCCAAACCTCTCTATCCTGTACAGCCTTACTCTCGTCCCAAAGCTCCCTCTCCTGTCCTGCCTGACTCTCGTCCCCAGTCCCTCTCTCCTGTAGAGCCTCATTTTCATTCCAAGCCTCTCTCTCCTCTCCTACCTGAATCTCGTCCCAAGCCTCTCTCTCTCCTTTCCAGCCTCACTTTCAGCCCAAACCTCTATCTCCTGTCATGCCTACCTCTTATCCCAAGCTTCTCTCTTCTCTTCAGCCTGACACTAATCCCAAGCCTCTCTCTCTTATGCAACCTGACTATCGTCCCAAACCTCTCCATCGTGTCCAGCCTGACTCTTGTCCCGAGCGACTCTCTCCTGAATAGCCTTACTCTAGTCCCAATCCTCCATCTCCTGTCCTACCTGACTCTCGTCCCAAGCCTCTCTCTCCTGTACTACCTAACTCTCGTCCAAAGCCTCTCCTTCCTATCCTGCCTGACTTTCGTCCCAAGCCTCTCTCTCCTCTCCTACCTGACTCTCGCCCCAACCCTCTCTCTCCTGTCATCCCTCACTCTAGTCCCAAGAACCTCTCTCCTTGTCGGCCTGACTCTCCTCCAAAGTATCTCTCTCTTTTCCTGCCTAACTCTTCTCCCAAGCCTCTCTCTCCTGTTCGGCCTAACTCTCGTCCCAAGCCTCTCTCTCTTCTCCTAAATGACTCACGTCCCAAGTCCTTCTCTCTTGTCTTGCTTGACTCTCTTCCTAAGACCCATTCTCCTTTCCTATCCGACTCTCGTGCCAAGGCTCTCTCTCCTGTCCTGCCTGACTCTCATCCCAAAACCCTCTCTCCTCTTCTACCTGACTCACTTCCTAAGTCTCTCTCTCTTTTCATGCCTGACTCTCGTCCCAAGCCCCTCTCACCTTTTCGGCCGAACTCTCTTCCCAAGTCTCTCCTGTCCTGCCTGACTCTCATCATAATCCTCTCTCTCTTCTCTTACCAAACACTCGTGCCAAGCCTCTCTCTCCTGTCCCACCTGACTCTCTTCAGAAAGCCTCTCTCTCCTGTCCTCCCTGAATCTCGTCCCAAACCTCTCTATCCTATCCAGCCTGACTCTCGTCCCAAAGCTCTCTCTCTTGTCCTGCCTGACTCTCGTCTCCAGCCCCTCTCTCCTGTAGAGCCTCATTTTCATTCCAAGCCTCTCTCTCCGTCCTACCTGACTCTCGTCCCAAGCCTCTCTCTCTCCTTTCCAGCCTCACTTTCACTCCAAACATCTATCTCCTGTCATGCCTCCCTCTTATCCCAAGCATCTGTCTTCTGTTCAGCCTGACACTCATCCCAAGCCTCTCTCTCTTATCCAACCTGACTATCATCCCAAACCTCTCCATCGTATCCAACCTGACTCTTGTCCCAAGCCTCTCTCTCTCCTGAATAGCCTTACTCTAGTCCCAATCAAAAATCTCCGGTCCTGACTGACTCTCATCCTAAGCCTCTCTCTCCTGTCCTGCCTCACTCTCGCTTTTTTCCAGCCCAACACTCGTTGTTAGCCTCTCTCCTCTCCTACCTGACTCTTGTCCCAAGGCTCTGTCTCCTCTCCAGCCTGACTCTCCTTCCAAGCATCTCTCACCTCTTTAGCCTCAATTTCGTCCCAAGCCTCTCTCTCCTGTCATGCCTTACTCTAGTTCAAAGCCTCTTTCTTCTGTCCTGCCTGACTCTCGTCCCAAGCCACTATCTCCTGTCCAGTTTGATTCTCGTCCCAACCCTCTCTCTCCTCTCCTACCTGACTCTCGTTCCAAGCCTCTCTATCCTGTCTAGCCTTACTCTCCTCAAAGGCCTCTGTTTCCTGTCCAGCTTCATTCTCGTCCCAAGCCTCTCTCTCCTTACATGCCTAACTCTCGTCCCAGCGGTCTCTCTCCTGTTGTGCCTGACTCTCGTCCCTAGCCTCTCTTACCTGTCCTGCATGACTCTCGTCCCAAGCCTCGCTCTCCTGTCCTGCCTGACTCTCGTCCAAAGCCTCTCTCTCCTACCCTGCCTGACTCTCGTCCCAAGCCTCTCTCTCCTCTCCTACCTGACTCTCGCCCCAACCCTCTCTCTCCTGTCATCCCTCACTCTAGTCCCAAGCCCCTCTCTCCTTGTCGGCCTGACTCTCTTCCAAAGCATCTCCCTCCTTTCCTGCCAGACTCTTCTCCCAAGACTCTCTCCTGTTCGGCCAAACTCTCGCCACAAGCCTCATTCTCTTCTCCGAACTGACTCACGTCCCAAGTCCTTCTCTCCTGTCCTGCCAGACTCTCTTCCTAAGACCCATTCTCCTTTCTTACCTGACTCTTGTCCCAAGCCTCTCTCTCCTCTCCAGCCTGACGCACCTTCCAAGCCTCTCTCACCTCTTCAGCCTCACTTTCGTCCCAAGCCTCTCTCTCCTGTCATTCCTTACTCTAGTTCAAAGCCTCTCTCTTCTGTCCTGCCTGACTTTCGTCCCAAGCCTCTCTCTCCTGTCCAGTCTGACTTTCGTCCCAAGCCTCTCTCTCCTCTCCTACCTGACTCTCGTCCCAAGCCTCTTTATCCTGTCTAGTCTTACTCTCGTCCCAAGCCTTCCCCTCCTGTCCAGCCTCAATCTTGTCTCAAGCCTCTCTCTCCTTTCCGACCTAACTCTCGTCACAAGCATCTCTCTCCTATCCAGCCTCACTCTCGTCCCAAGCCTCTCTCTCATTTCAGGCCTGACTCTCGTCCCAAGCCTCTCTCTCATGTCCTGCCTGACTCTCGTCTTCAGCCTCTCTGTGCTGTCCTGCCTGACTCTCGTCCCAAGGCTCTCTCTCCTATCCAGCCTGACTCTCGTCCCAAGCCTCAATCTCATCCCCTACCTGATTCTCGTCTAAAGCCTCTCTATCCTGTCTAGCCTTACTCTCGACCCAAGCCTCCCATTCCTCTCCAACTTCAATCTCGTCTCAAGCGCATCTCTCTTCTCCTACCAGACTCTCGTTCCAAGCATCTCTCTTCTGTCCAGCCTCAATCTCGTCCAAAGCGTCTCTCTCCTTTTATGCCTAACTCTCGTCCCAACGGTCTCTCTCCTGACCTGCCTGATTCTAGTCCCTAGCCTCTCTTACCTGTCCTGCCTGACTCTCGTCCCAAGCCTCTATCTCCAGTCCTGCCTGACTCTCGTCCCAAGCCTCTCTCTCCTATCCCACCTGATTCTTGTCCAAAGCCTTTCTCTCCTTTCCAGCCTCACTTTCAGCCCAAACTTGTATCTCCTGTCATGCCTCTCTCTCATCCCAAGCATCTCTTTTCTGTTCAGCCTGACTCATCATCCCAAGCCTCTCTCTCTTATCCAACCTGACTATCGTGTCAAACCTCTCCCTCGTGTCCAGCCTGACTCTTGTCCCAAGCCTCTCTCTCCTGAATAGCCTTACACTAGTCCCATTCCTCCATCTCCTGTCCTCCCTGACTCTCGTCCCAAGCCTCTCTCTCCTGTCCTGCCTCACTCTCGTCCAAAGCCTCTCGCTTCTTTCCAGCCCAACTCTCGTCCCTGGCCTCTCTCCTCTCCTACCTGACTCTCGTCCCAAACCTCTCTCTCCTCTCCAGCCTGATTCTCATTCCAAGCCTCTCTCACCTCTTCTGCCTCACTTTCGTCCCAAGCCTCTCTCTCCTGTCATGCCTTACTCTAGCTCAAAGCCTCTCTCTTCTGTCCTTCCTGATTCTCGTCCCAAGACTCTATCTCCTGTCCAGTCTGACTCTCGTCCCAAGCCTCTCTCTCCTCTCCTACCTGACTCACGTTCCAAGAATCTCTATCCTGTCTAGCCTTTCTATCGTCCAAAGCCTCTTTCTCCTGTCCAGCCTCAATATCGTCCCAAGCCTCTCTCTCCTTCCATGCCTAACTCTCGTCCCAACTGTCTCTCTCCTGTCTTGCCTGACTCTCGTCCCTAGCCTCTCTTACCTGTCTCGCCTTACTCTCGTCCCAAGCCTCTCTCTCATGTCCCGCCTGACTTTCGTCCCAAGCCTCTCTCTCCTATCCTGCCTGACTCTCGTCCCAAGCCTCTTTCTCCTCTCCTACCTGATTCTCGCCCCAACCCTCTCTCTCCTGTCATCCCTCACTCTAGTCCCAAGCCCCTCTCTCATTGTCGGCCTGCCTCTCGTCCAAAGCATCTCTCTCTTTTCCTGCCTGACTCTTCTCCCAGGCCTCTCTCTCCTGTTCGGCCTAACTCCCCTTCCAATCCTCTCTCTCTTCTCCTAACTGACTCACGTCACAAGTCCTTCTCTCTTCTCCTGCCTGACTCTCTTCCTAAGACCCATTCTCCTTTCCTATCTGGCTCTCGTGCCAACGCTCTCTCTCCTGTCCTGCCTGACTCTCATCCCAAAACCCTCTCTCCTCTTCTACCTGACTCTCTTCCTAAGTCTCTCTCTCCTTTCATGCCTGACTCTCGTCCCAAGCACCTCTCTCATTGTCGGCCTGACTCTCGTCCAAAGTATCTCTCTCCTTTCCTTCCTGACTCTTCTCCCAAGTTTCTCTCTCCTGTTCGGCCTAACTCTCGTCCCAAGCCTATCTCTTCTCCTACCTGACTCACGTCCCAAGTCCTTCTCTCCTGTCCTGCCTGACTCTCTTCCTAAGACCCATTCTCCTTTCCCATCTGACTCTCGTGCCAAGGCTCTCTCTCCTGTCCTGCATGACTCTCGTCCCAAAACCCTATCTCTTCTCCTACCTGACTCTCCTCCTAAGTCTCTCTCTCTTTTCATGCCTGACTCTCGTCCCAAACCCCTCTCACCTTTTCGGCCGGACTCTCTTCCCAAGTCTCTCCTGTCCTGCCTGACTCTCATCCTAATCCTCTATCTCTTCTCTTACCTGACTCTCGTGCTAAGCCTCTGCCTACTGTCCTACCTGACTCTCGTCCCAAGCCCCTCTCTCATGTCCTCCCTGAATCTCGTCCCAAAACTCTCGATCCTGTCCAGCCTGACTCTCGTCCCAAAGCTCCATCTCCTGTCTTGCCTGACTCTCGTCCCCAGCCCCTCTCTCCTGTAGAGCCTCATTTTCATTCCAAGCCTCTCTCTCTCCTGTCCTCCCTGACTCTCGTCCCAAGCTTCTCTCTCTTTTCCAGCCTCACTTTCAGCCCAAACCTCTATCTCCTGTCATGCCTCTCTCTTATCCCAAGCATCTCTCTTCTGTTCAGCCTGACTCTCATCCCAAGCCTTACTCTCATCCCCTACCTGATTCTCGTCTAAGGCCTCTCTATCCTGTCTAGCCTTACTCTCGTCCCAAGCCTCCCTCTCCTGTCCAATTTCAATCTCGTCTCAAGCCCAACTCTACTCTCTTACCAGACTCTCGTTCCAAGCATCTCTCTGCAGTCCAACCTCAATCTCGTCCCAAGCCTCTCTCTCCTCTCATGCCTAACTCTTGTCCCAACGTTCTATCTCCTGTCCTGCCTGACTCTCGTCCCTAGCCTCTCTTACCTGTCCTTCCTGACTCTCGTCCGAAGCTTCTATCTCCTGTCCTGCCTGACTCTCGTCCGAAGCCTCTCTCTCCTATCCTGCCTGACTCTCGTGCCAAGCCTCTCTCTCGTCTACTACCTGACTCTCTCTCCAACACTCTCTCTCCTGTCATCCCTCACTTTACTCCAAAGAACCTCTCGCCTTGTCAGAATGACTCTCCTAAAAAAGCATCTTTCTCCCTTCCTGCCTAACTCTTCTCCCAAGCCTCTGTCTCCTGTTCGGCCTGACTCTCCTCCAAAGCATTTCTCTCCTTTCCTGCCTGACTCTTCTCCCAAGCCTCTCTCTCCTGTTCGGCCTAATTCTCGTCCCAAGCCTCTCTCTCTTCTCCTAACTGACTCACGTCCCAAGTCCTTCTCTCTTGTCCTGCCTAACTCTCTTCCTAAGACCCATTCTCCTTTCCTATACGACTCTCGTGGCAAGGCTCTCTCTCCTGTCCTGCCTGACTCTCGTCCCAGAACCCTCTCTCCTCTTCTACTTGACTCTCTTCCTAAGTGTCTCTCTCCTTTCATGCCTGACTCTCGTCCCAAGCCCCTCTCATCTTCTCGGCCGAACTCTCTTCCCAGGTCTCTCCTGTCCTGCCTGACTCTCATCATAATCCTCTCTCTCTTCTCTTACCTAACTCTCGCGCCAAGCCTCTCTCTCCTGTCCTACCTGACTCTCATCCCAAGCCTCTCTCTACTGTCCTCCCTCAATCTCGTCCTAAACCTCTCTATCCTGTCCGGCCTGACTCTAGTCCCAAAGCTCCCTCTCCTGTCCTGCCTGACCCTCGTCCCCAGCCCCTCTCTCCCGTAGAGCCTCATTTTTATTCCAAGCCTCTCTCTCCTGTCCTACCTGACTCTCGTCCCAAGCCTCTCTCTCTCCATTCCAGAATCACTTTCAGCCCAAACCTCTATCTCCTGTCATGCCTCCCTCTGATCCCAACCATCTGTCTTCTGTTCAGCCTGACTCTCATCCCAAGCCTCTCTCTCTTATCCAACCTGACTATCGTCCCAAACCTCTCCCTCCTGTCCAGCCTGACTCTTGTCCCAAGCCTCTCTCTCCTGAATAGACTTATTCTAGCCCCAATCCTTAATCTCCTGTCCGGCTTGACTCTCGTCCCAAGCCTCTCTCTCCTGTCCTGCCTGCTTTTCGACCCAAGCATCTCTCTCCTCTCCTACCTGACTCTCGTTCCAAGCCTCTCTATCCTGTCTAGCCTTACTCTCGTCCCAAGCCTCTTTCTCCTGTCCGGCCTCAATCTCGTCCCAAGCCTCTCTCTCCTTTCATGCCTAACTCTCGATCCAGCGGTCTCTCTCCTGTCCTACCTGACTCTCGTCCCTAACCTCTCTCTCCTGTCCTGCCTGACTCTCGTTCCAAGCCTCTCTCTCCTCTCCTGCCTGACTCTCCTCCCAATCCTCTCTCTCCTATCCTGCCTGACTCTCGTCCCAAGCCGCTCTTTCCTCTCCTACCAGACTCTCACCCCAACCCTCTCTCTCCTGTCATCCCTCATTCTAGTCCCAAGCCCCTCTCTCCTTGTCGGCCTGACTCTCGTCCAAAGCATCTCTCTCCTTTCCTGCCTGACTCTTCTCCCAAGCCTCTGTCTCCTGTTCGGCCTAACTCTCGTCCTAAGCCTCTCTCTCTTCTCCTAACTGACTCACGTCCCAAGTCCTTCTCTCCTGTCCTGCCTGACTCTCTCCCTAAGACCCATTCTCCTTTCCTATCTGACTCTCGTGCCAAGGCTCTCTCTCCTTTTATGCCTGACTCTCGTCCCAAAACGCTCTCTCCTCTCCTACCAGACTCTCTTCCTAAGTCTCTCTCTCCTTTCATGCCTACCTCTCGTATCAAGCACCTCTCTCATTGTCGGCCTGATTCTCGTCCAAAGCATCTCTCTCCTTTCCTTCCTGACTCTTCTCCCAAGCCTCTCTCTCCTGTTCGGCCTAACTCTCGTCCCAAGCCTCTCTCTCTTCTCCTAACTGACTCACGTCCCAAGTCCTTCTCTCTTGTCCTGCCTGACTCTCTTCCTAAGACCCATTCTCCTTTCCCATCTGACTCTCGTGACAAGGCTCTCTCTCCTGTCCTGCCTGACTCTCGTCCAAAAACCCTCTCTCCTCTCCTACCTGACTCTCTTCCTAAGTCTCTCTCTCTTTTCATGCCTGACTCTCGTCCCAAGCCCCTCTCACCTTTTCGGCCGGACTCTCCTCACAAGTCTCTCCTGTCCGGCCTGACTCTCATCCTAATCCTCTCTCTCTTCTCTTACCTGACTCTCGTCACAAGCCTCTGTCTCCTGTCCTACCTGACTCTCGTCCAAAGCCTCTCTCTCCTGTTCTCCCTGAATCTCGTCCCAAAACTCTCGATCCTGTCCAGCCTGACTCTCGTCCCAAAGCTCCCTCTCCTGTCCTGCCTGACTCTCGTCCCCAGCCCCTCTCTCCTGTAGAGCCTCATTTTCATTCCAAGTCTCTCTCTCCTGTCCTACCTGACTCTCGTCTCAAGCCTCTCTCTCCTTTTCAGCCTCACTTTCAGCTCAAACCTCTATCTCCTGTCATGCCTCTCTCTCATCCCAAGCATCTCTCTTCTGTTCATCCTGACTCTCATCCCAAGCCTCTCTCTCTTATCCAACCTGACTATCGTCCCAAGCCTCTCCCTCCTGTCCAGCCTGGATCTCGTCCCAAGCCTCTCTCTCCTGACTAGCCTTACTCTAGTCCCAATCCTCAATCTCCTGTCCTGCCCGACTTTCGTCCCAATCCTCTCTTTCCTATACTGCCTCACTTTCGTCCCAAGCCTCTCGCTTCTTTCCAGGACAACTCTCGTCCCTAGCCTCTCTCCTCTTCTACCTGATTCTTGTCCCAAGCCTCTCTCTCCTCTCCAGCCTGACTCTCCTTCCAAGCCTCTCTCAACTCTTCAGCCTCACTTTCGTCCCAATCCTCTCTCTCCTGTCATGCCTTACTATAGTTCAAAGCTTCTCTCTTCTGTCCTGCCTGACTATCGTCGCAAGCCTCTCTCTCCTGTCCAGTCTGACTCTCGTCCCAAGCCAATCTCTCCTCTCCTACCTGACTCTCGTCCCTAGCCTCTCTATCCTGTCTACCCTTACTCTCGTCCCAAGCCTCTCTCTCCTGTCCAGTCTCAATCTTGTCTCAAGCCACTCTCTCCTCTCCTACCTAACTCTCGTCACATTCATCTCTCTCCTATCCAGCCTCACTCTCGTCCCAAGCCTCTCTCTCCTTGCAGGCCTAACTCTCTTCCCAAGCCTCTCTCTCATATCCTGCCTGACTATCGTCCCAAGCCTCTCTGTCCTGTCCTACCTGACTCTCGTCCCAAGGCTCTCTCTCCTATCCAGCCTGACTCTCGTCCTAAGCCTCTCTCTCATCCCCTACCTGATTATCGTCTCAAGCCTCTCTATCCTGTTTAGCCTTACTCTCGTCCCAAGCCTCTCTCTCCTGTCCAGCTTCAATCTCGTCTCAAGCCCATCTCTCCTCTCCTACCAGTATCTCGTTCCAAGCATCTTTCTCCTGTCCAGCCTCACTCTCGTCCCAAGCATCTCTCTCCTTTCATGCCTAACTTTCGTCCCAACGGTTTCTCACCTGTCATGCCTGACTCTCGTCCCTAGCCTCTGTTACCTGTCCTGCCTGACTCTCGTCCTAAGCCTCTCTCTCCTGTCCTGCCTGACTCTCGTCCCAAGCCTCTCTCTCCTATCTTGCCTGACTCTCGTCCCAAGCCTCTCTCTCCTCTCCTACCTGACTCTCGCCCCAACCCTCTCTCTCCTGTCATCCCTCACTCTAGTTCCAAGAGCCTCTCTCCTTGTCGGCCTGACTCTCGTCCAAAGCATCTCTCTCTTTCCTGCCTAACTCCTCTCCCAAGCCTCTCTCTCCTGTTCGGCCTAACTCTCGTCCCATGCCCCTCTCTCTTCTCCTAACTGATTCACGTGTCAAGTCCTTCTCTCCTGCCCTGCCTGACTTTCTTCCTAAATCCAATTCTCCTTTCCTATCTGACTCTCGTGCCAAAGCTCTCTCTCCCGTCATGCCTGACTCTCGTCCCAAAACCCTCTCTCATCTTCTACCTGACTCTCTTCCTAAGTCTCTCTCTCCATTCATGCCTGACTCTCGTCCCAAGCCCCTCTCACCTTTTCGGCCGGACTCTCCTCCCAAGTCTCTCCTGTCCTGCCTGACTCTCATCATAATCCTCTCTCTCATCTCTTACATAACTCTCGTGCCAAGCCTCTCTCTCCTGTCCTACCTGACTCTCGTCCCAAGCCTCTCTCTCCTGTCCTCTCTGAATCTCGTCCCAAACCTCTCTATCCTGTCCAGCCTGACTCTCTTCCCAAAGCTCCCTCTCCTGTCCTGCCTGACTCTCGTACCCAGCCCCTCTCTCCTGTAGAGCCTCATTTTCATTCCAAGTCTCTCTCTCCTGTCCTACCTGACTCTCGTCTCAAGCCTCTCTTTCCTTTTCAGCCTCACTTTCAGCTCAAACCTCTATCTCCTGTCATGCCTCTCTCTCATCCCAAGCATCTCTCTTCTGTTCATCCTGACTCTCATCCCAAGCCTCTCTCTCTTATCCAACCTGACTATCGTCCCAAGCCTCTCCCTCCTGTCCAGCCTGGATCTCGTCCCAAGCCTCTCTCTCCTGACTAGCCTTACTCTAGTCCCAATCCTCAATCTCCTGTCCTGCCCGACTTTCGTCCCAATCCTCTCTTTCCTGTACTGCCTCACTTTCGTCCCAAGCCTCTCGCTTCTTTCCAGGACAACTCTCGTCCCTAGCCTCTCTCCTCTTCTACCTGATTCTTGTCCCAAGCCTCTCTCTCCTCTCCAGCCTGACTCTCCTTCCAAGCCTCTCTCAACTCTTCAGCCTCACTTTCGTCCCAATCCTCTCTCTCCTGTCATGCCTTACTATAGTTCAAAGCTTTTCTCTTCTGTCCTGCCTGACTATCGTCGCAAGCCTCTCTCTCCTGTCCAGTCTGACTCTCGTCCCAAGCCAATCTCTCCTCTCCTACCTGACTCTCGTCCCTAGCCTCTCTATCCTGTCTACCCTTACTCTCGTCCCAAGCCTCTCTCTCCTGTCCAGTCTCAATCTTGTCTCAAGCCACTCTCTCCTCTCCTACCTAACTCTCGTCACATTCATCTCTCTCCTATCCAGCCTCACTCTCGTCCCAAGCCTCTCTCTCCTTGCAGGCCTAACTCTCTTCCAAGCCTCTCTCTCATATCCTGCCTGACTATCGTCCCAAGCCTCTCTGTCCTGTCCTACCTGACTCTCGTCCCAAGGCTCTCTCTCCTATCCAGCCTGACTCTCGTCCTAAGCCTCTCTCTCATCCCCTACCTGATTATCGTCTCAAGCCTCTCTATCCTGTTTAGCCTTACTCTCGTCCCAAGCCTCTCTCTCCTGTCCAGCTTCAATCTCGTCTCAAGCCCATCTCTCCTCTCCTACCAGACTCTCGTTCCAAGCATCTCTCTCCTGTCCAGCCTCACTCTCGTCACAAGCCTCTCTCTCCTTTCATGCCTGACTCTCGTCCTAACGGTCTCTCTCCTGTCCTGCCTGCATCTCGTCCCTAGCCTCTCTGTCCTGTCCTGCCTGACTCTCGTTCGAAGCCTCTCTCTCCTGTCCTGCCTGACTCTCCTCCCAAGCCTCTCTCTCCTATCCTGCCTGACTCTCGTCCCAAGCCGCTCTTTCCTCTCCTACCTGACTCTCGCCCCAACCCTCTCTTTCCTGTCATGCCTGAGTCTCGTCCCAAGCCCCTCTCTCCTTGTCGGCCTGACTCTCGTCCCAAGCATCTCTCTCCTGTCCTGCCGCCACTTCTCCCAAGCTCTCTCTCCTGTTCGGCATAACTCTCGTCCCAAGCCTCTCTCTCTCTTCTCCTACCTGACTCACGTCCCAAGTCCTTCTCTCCTGTCCTGCCTGACTCTCTTCCTAAGACCCATTCTCCTTTCCTATCTGACTCTCGTGCCAAGGCTCTCTCTCCTGTCCTGCTTGACTCTCGTCCCAAAACAATCTCTCCTCTCCTACCTGACTCTCTTCCTAAGTCTCTTGCTCCTTTCATGCCTGACTCTCGTCCTAAGCCCCTCTCACCTTTTCGGCCGGTCTCTCTTCCCAAGTCACTCCTGTCCTGCCTGACTCTCATCCTAATCATCTCTCTCTTCTCTTACCTGACTCTCGTCCGAAGCCTCTCTCTCCTGTCCTACCTGACTCTCGTCCCAAGCCTCTCTCTTCTGTCCTCTCTGAATCTCGTCCCAAACCTCTCTACCCTGTCCAGCCTGACTCTCGTCACAAAGCCCCCTCTCCTGTCCTGTCTGACTCTCGTCAACAGCCCCTCTCTCCTGTAGATCCTCATTTTCATTCCAAGCCTCTCTCTTCCTATCCCATCTGACTCTTGTTTAAGGCTTCTCTATCCTTTCCAGCCTCACTTTCAGCCCAAAACTCTATCTCCTGTCATGTCTCTCTCTCTTGTCCCAAGCACCTCTCTTCTTTTCAGCCTGACTCTCATCCGAAGACTCTCTCTCTTATCCAACCTGACTATCGTCCCAAGCCTCTCGCTTCTTTCCAGCCCAACTCTCGTCCCTAGCCTCTCTCCTCTCCTACCTGACTCTTGTCCAAAGCCTCTCTCTCCTCTCCAGCCTGACTCTCCTTCCAAGCCTCTCTCAACTCTTCAGCCTCAGTTTTGTCACAAGCTTCTCTCTCCTGTCATGCCTTACTATAGTTCAAAGCTCTCTCTTCTGTCCGGCCTGACTATCGTCGCTAGCCTCTCTCTTCCTGTCCAGTCTGACTCTCGTCACAAGCCATCTCTCCTCTCCTACCTGACTCTCGTCCCTAGCTCTCTATCCTGTCTACCTTACTCTCGTCCCAAGCCTCTCTCTCCTGTCCAGTCTCAATCTTGTCTCAAGCACTCTCTCCTCTCCTACCTAACTCTCGTCACATTCATCTCTCTCCTATCCAGCCTCACTCTCGTCCCAAGCCCTCTCTCTCCTTGCAGGCCTAACTCTCTTCCCAAGCCTCTCTCTCATGTCATGCCTCTCCACGTTAAAGCCTCTCTCTTCTGTCCTGCCTGACTCTCGTCCCAAACCTCTCTCTCCTGTCCAGCCTGACTCTAGTCCCAAGCCTCTCTCTCCTCTCCTACTGACTCTTGTCCTAAGCTTCTCTATCCTGTCTAGCCTTACTCTCGTCCCAAGCCTCCATCTCCTGTCCAGCTTCAAGCTCGTCTCAAGCCCCTCTCCCCTCTCCCACCAGACTCTCGTCCCAAGCCTCTTTCTCCTTTCATGCCTGACTCTCGTCCTAATGGTCTCTCTCCTGTCCTGCCTGACTCTCATCCCTAACCTCTCTGTCCTGTTCTGCCTGACTCTCGTCCCAAGCCTCTCTCTCCTGTCCTACCTGACTCTCTTCCCAAGCCTCTCTCTCCTATCCTGCCTGACTCTCGTCCCAAGCCTCTCTCAACTCCTACCTGACTCTCGCCCCAACCCTCTCTTTCCTGTCATGCCTGATTCTCGTCCCAAGCCCCTCTCTCCTTGTCGGCCTGACTTTCGTCCAAAGTCTCTCTCTCCTGTCCTGCCAGCGATTTCTCCCAAGCCTCTCTCTCCTGTTCGGCCGAACTCTCGTCCCAAGCCTCTCTCTCTCTTCTCCTACCTGACTCACGTCCCAAGTCCTTCTCTCCTGTCCTGCCTGACTCTCTTCCTAAGAACCATCCTCCTTTCCTATCTGACTCTCGTGCCAAGGCTCTCTATCCTGTCCTGCCTGACTCTCGTCCCAAAACCATCTCTCCTCTCCTACCTGACTCTCTTCCTAAGTCGCTTTCTCCTTTCATGCCTGACTCTCGTCCCAAGTCCCTCTCACCTTTTCGGCCGGACTCTCTTCCCAAGTCACTCCTGTCCAGCCTGACTCTCCTAATCCTCTCTCTCTTCTCTTACCTGACTATCGTCCCAAGCCTCTCTCTCCTGTCCTACCTGACTCTCGTCCCAAAACCCTCTCTCCTCTCCTACCTGACTCTCTTCCTATGTCTCTCTCTCCTTTCATGCCTGACTCTCGTCCCAAGCCCCTCTCACCTTTTTGACCAGACTCTCTTCCCAAGTCTCTCCTGTCCTGCCTGACTCTCATCCTGATTCTCTCTCCCTCTTCTCTTACCTGACTCTCGTCCAAAGCCTCTCTCTCCTGTCCTACCTGACTCTCGTCCCAAGCCTCTCTCTCCTGTCCTCCCTGACTCTCGTTCAAAACCTCTCTGTCCTGTCCAGCCTGACTCTCGTCCCAAAGCTCCCTCTACTGTCCTGTCTGATTCCCGTCCCCAGCCCCTGTCTACTGTAGAGCCTCATTTTCATTCCAAGCCTCTCTCTACTGCCCTACCTGGCTCTCGTCCCAAGCCTCTCTCTCCTTTCCAGCCTCACTTTCAGCCCAAACCTCTATCTCCTGCCAAGCCTCTCTCTTGTCCCAAGCATCTCTCTTCTGTTCAGCCTGACTCTCATCCCAAGCCTCTCTCTCTTATCCAACCTGACTATCGTCCCAAGCCTCTCCCTCCTGTCCAGCCTGACTCTCGTCCCCAGCCTCTCTCTCCTCTCCTCCCTGACTCTCGTCTCAAGCTTCTCTATCCTCTCTTACCAGAGTCTCGTCCCAAGCCTCCCTCTCCTGTCCAGCTTCAATCTCGTCTCAAGCAAAACTCTCCTCTCCTACCAGACTCTCGTCACAAGCATCTCTTTCCTGTCCAGCCTCACTCTCGTCCCAAGCCTCTCTCTCCTGCCATGCCTAACTCTCGTCCCAACGGTCTCTCTCCTGTCCTGCCTGACTCTCGTCACCCAAGCCTCTCTTATCTGTCCTGCCTGACTCTCATCCCAAGGCTCTCTCTCCTGTCCTGCCTGACTCTCGTCCCAAGCCTCTCTCTCCTATACTGCCTGACTCTCGTCCCAAGCCTCTCTCTCCTCTCCTAACTGACTCTCGCCACAACCCTCACTCTAGTCCCAAGCCCCTCTCTCCTTGTCGGCCTGACTCTCGTCCAAAGCATCTCTCTCCTTTCCTACCTGACTCTTCTCCCAAGCCTCTCTCTCCTGTTCGGCCTAACTCTCGTCCCAAGCATCTCTCTCTTCTCCTACCTGACTCACGTCCCAAGTCCTTCTCTCCTGTCCTTCCTGACACTCTTCCTAAGCCCATTCTCCTTTCCTATCTGACTCGTGCCAAGGCTCTCTCTCCTGTCCTGCCTGACTCTCATCCCAAGCCTCTCTCTCTTATCCAACTTGACTATCGTCCCAAGCCTCTCCCTCCTATCCAGACTGTCTCTCGTTCCAAGCCTCTCTCTCCTGACAAGCCTTACTCTAGTCCCAATCCTCACTCTCCTGTCCTGCCTGACTCTTGTCCCAAGCCTCTCTCTCCTGTCCTGCCTTACTTTCGTCCCAAGCCTTTCGCTTCTTTCCAGCCCAACTCTCGTCCCTAGCCTCTCTCCTTTAATGCCTGACTCTTCTCCCAAGCCTCTCTGTCCTGTCCTGACTGACTCTCGTCCCAAGGCTCTCTCTCCTACCCAGCCTGACCCTCGTCCCAAGCCTCTCTCTCCTGTCCTGCCTGACTCTCGTCTTAATCCTCTCTCTCCTATCCTGCCTGACTCTCGTCCCCAGCCTCTCTCTCATCCCCTACCTGATTCGCGTCTCGAGCCTTTCTATCCTGTCTTACCAGACTCGTTCCAAGCCTCCCTTTCCTGTCCAGCTTCAATCTCGTCTCAAGCCCAACTCTCCTCTCCTACCAGACTCTCGTCCCAAGCAACTCTCTCCTGTCCAGCCTCACTCTCGTCCCAAGCCTCTCTCTCCTGCCATGCCTAACTCTCGTCCCAACGGTCTCTCTCCTGTCCTGCCTGACTCTCGTCCCTAGCCTCTCTTACCTGTCCAGCCTGACTCTTGTCCCAAGGCTTTCGCTCCTGTCCTGCCTGACTCTCGTCCCAAGCCTCTCTCTCCTATACTGCCTGACTCTCGTCCCCAGCCTCTTTCTCCTCTCCTAACTGACTCTCGCCCCAACCTTCACTCTAGTCCCAAGCCCCTCTCTCCTTGTCGGCCTGACTCTCGTCCAAAGCATCTCTCTCCTTTCCTGCCTGACTCTTCTCCAAAGCCTCTCTCTCCTGTTCGGCCTAACTCTCGTCCCAAGCATCTCTCTCTTCTCGTACCTGACTCACGTCCCAAGTCCTTCTCTCCTGTCCTTCCTGACACTCTTCCTAAGACCCATTCTCCTTTCCTATCTGACTCGTGACAAGGCTGTCTCCTGTCCTGCCTGACTCTCATCCCAAGCCTCTCTCTCTTATCCAACCTGACTATCGTCCCAAGCGTCTCCCTCCTGTCCAGCCTGACTCTCGTCCCAAGCCTTTCTCTCCTGACAAGCCTTACTCTAGTCCCAATCCTCCCTCTCCTGTCCTGCCTGACTCTCGTCCCAAGCCTCTCTCTCCTGTCCTGCCTCACTTTCGTCCCAAGCCTCTCGCTTCTTTCCAGCCCAACTCTCGTCCCTAGCCTCTCTCCTTTCCTGCCTGACTCTTCTCTCAAGCCTCTCTGTCTTGTCCTGCCTGACTCTCGTCCCAAGGGTCTCTCTCCTACCCAGCCTGACCCTCGTCCCAAGCCTCTCTCTTCTGTCCTGCCTGAGTCTCGTCCTAATCCTCTCTCTCCTATCCTGCCTGACTCTCGTCCAAAGCCTCTCTCTCCTCTCATACCTGACTCTCACCCCAAACCTCTCTCTCCTGTCATGCCTGACTCTCGTCCCATGTCCCCTCTCCTTGTCGGCCTGACTCTCGTCCAAAGCATCTCTCTCCTTTCCTGCTGACTCTTCTCCCAAGACTCTCTCTCCTATTCGCCCTAACTCTCGTCCAAAGCCTCTCTCTCTTCTCCTACCTGACTCACGTCCCAAGTATTTCTCTCCTGTCCTGCCTGACTCTCTTCCTAAGACCCATTCTCCTTTCCTATCTGACTCTCGTGCCAAGGCTCTCTCTCCTGTCCTGCCTGACTCTCGTCCCAAAACCCTCTCTCCTCTCCAAACTGACTCTCTTCCTAAGTCTCTCTCTCCTTTCATGCCTGACTCTCGTCCCAAGCCCCTCTCACCTTTTCGGCCGGACTCTCTTCCCAAGTCTCTCCTGTCCTGCCTGATTCTCATCATAATCCTCTCTCTCTTCTCTTACCTGACTCTCGTCCCAAGCCTCTCTCTACTGTCCTACCTGACTCTCGTTCCAAGTCTCTCTCTCCTGTCCTCCCTGAATCTCGTCCCAAACCTCTCTATCCTGTCCAGCCTGACTCTCGTCCCAAAGCTCCCTCTCCTGTCCTGTCTGATTCTCGTCCCCAGCCCCTCTCTCCTGTAGAGCCTCATTTTCATTCCAAGCCTCTCTCTCCTGTCCTACGTGACTCTCGTCTCAAGCCTCTCTCTCTCCTTTCCAGCCTCACTTTCAGCCCAAACCTCTGTCTCCTGTCATGCCTCTATCTTATCCCAAGCATCTCTCTTCTGTTCAGCCTGACTCTCATCCCAAGCCTCTCTCTCTTATCCAACGTGACTATCGTCCCAAGCCTCTCCCTCCTATCCAGACTGTCTCTCGTCCCAAGCCTCTCTCTCCTGACTAGCCTTACTCTAGTCCCAATCTTCCCTCTCCTGTCCTGCTTAACTCTTGTCCAAAGCCTCTCTCTCCTGTACTGGCTCACTCTAGTCCCAAGCCTCACGCTTCTTTCCAGCCCAACTCTCGTCCATAGCCTCTCTCCTCTCTTACCTGACTCTTGTCCTAAGCCTCTCTCTCTGGCCAGTCTGACTCTCGTCTCAAGCCTCTCTCTCCTCTCCTACCTGACTCTCGTTCCAAGCCTCTCTATCCTGTCTAGCCTTACTCTCGTCCCAAGCCCTCCTCTCCTGTCCAGCCTCAATCTCTTCTCAAGCCACTCTCTCCTCTCCTACCTAACTCTCGTCACAAGCATCTCTCTCCTATCCAGCCTCACTCTCGTCCCAATCCTCTATCTCTCCTTTCAGGACTGACTCTCGTCCTGAGCCTCTCTCTCATGTCCTGCCTGACTCTCGTCCCAAGCCTCTCTCTCCTGTCCTGCCTTACGCTCGTCCCAATCCTCTCTCTCCTATCTAGCCTGACTCTCGTCCAAAGCCTCTCTCTCATCCCCTACTTGATTCTCGTCTCAAGCCTCGCTATCCTGTCTAGCCTTACTCTCGTCCCAAGCCTCCCTCTCCTGTCCAGCTTCAATCTCGTCTCTAGCCCCTCTGTCCTCTCCTACCAGACTCCCGTCCCAACGGTCTCTCTCCTGTCCTGCCTGACTCTCGTCCCAAGCCTCTCTTACCTGTCCTGCCTGACTCTCGTCCCAAGCCTCCCTCTGCTGTCCTGCCTGACTCTCGTCCCAATCCTCTCTCTCCTATCCTGCATGACTCTTGTCCCAAACCTCTCTCTCCTGTCCTACCTGATTTTCACCCCAAACCTCTTTTTCCTGTCATGCCTGACTCTCGTCCCAAGCTCCTCTCTCCTGTTCAGCCTAACTCTCGTCCTAAGCCTCTCTCTCTTCTCCTACCTGACTCACGTCCCAAGTCCTTCTCTCCTGTCCTGCCTGACTCTTTTCATAAGACCCACTTTCCTTTCCTACCTGACTCGTGCCAAGGCTCTCTCTCTTTCCTGCCTGACCCTTCTCCCAAGCCTCTCTGTCCTTTCCTGCCTGACTCTCGTCCCAAGGCTCTCTCTCCTATCCAGCCCAACTCTCGTCCCAAGCCTCTCTCTCATCCCCTACCTAATTCTCGTCTCAAGCCTCTCTATCCTGTCTAGCCTTACTCTCGTCCCAAGCCTCACCCTCCTGTCAAGCCTCAATTTCATCTCAAGCCCCTGTCTCCTCTCCTACCAGACTCTCGTCCCAGGCCCCTTTCCTTTTCGTTCTGACTCTTGTCCAAAGCATCTCTCTCCTTTCCTGCCTGACTTTTCTCCCAAGCCTCTCTCTCCTGTTCGGCCTAACTCTCGTCCCAAGCCTCTCTCTCTTCTCCTACCAGACTCAGGTCCCAAGTCCTTCTCTCCTGTCCTGCCTGGCTCTCTTCCTAAGACCCACTTTCCTCTCCTACTGACTCTCTTCCTAAGTCTCTCTCTCCTTTTATGCCTGACTCTCGTCCCAAGCCCCTCTCACCTTTTCGGCCGGACTCTCTTCCCAAGTCTCTCCTATCCTCCCGGACTCTAATCATAATCATCTCTCCCTTCTCTTACCTAGCTCTCGTCCCAAACCTCTCTCTCCTGTCCTACCTGACTCTTGTCACAAGCCTCTCTCTCCTGTACTCCCTGACTCTCGTCCCAAACCTCTCAATCCTGTCCAGCATGAATCTCCTCCCAAAGCTCTTTCTCCTGTTCTGCCTGACTCTCGTCCCAGGCCCCTCTCTCCTTTAGAGCCTCATTTTCATTCCAAGCCTCTCTCTCCTGTCCAACCTGACTCTCGTCCCAAGCCTTTCTCTCTCCTTTCCATCCTCACTTTCAGCCCAAACCTCTATCTCCTGTCATGCCTCTCTCTTGTCCCAAGCATCTCTCTTCTGTTCAGCCTGAATCTCATCCCAAGCCACTCTCTCTTATCCAACCTGACTATCGTCCCAAGCCTCTCCCTCCAGTCCACCCTAACTCTCGTCCCAAGCCTCTCTCTCCTGACTAGCCTTACTCTAGTCCCAATCCTCCCTCTCCTGTCCTGCCTAACTCTCGTTACAAGCCTCTCTCTCCTCTCATACCTGACTATCACCCCAAACCTCTCGCTCCTGTCATGCCTGACTCTCGTCCGAAGCCCCTCTCTCCTTGTCGGCCTGACTCTCGTCCAAAGCATCTCTCTCCTTCCCTGCTGACACTTCTCCCAAGACTCTCTCTCCTATTCGCCCTAACTCTCGTCCCAAGCCCCTCTCTCTTCTCCTACCTGACTCACGTACCACGTCCTTCTCTCCTGTCCTGCCTGACTCATCATGCCATTCTCCTTTCCTATCTGACTCTCGTGCCAAGGATCTCTCTCCTGTCCTGCTTGACTCTCGTCCCAAAACCCTCTCTCCTCTCCTACCTGACTCTCTTCATAAGTCTCTCTCTCCTTTCATGCCTGACTTTCGTCCCAGGCCCCTCTCACCTTTTCGGCCGGACTCTCTTCCCATGTCTCTCCTGTCCTGCCTGATTCTCATCATAATCCTCTCTCTCTTCTCTTACCTGACTCTCGTCCCAAGCCTCTCTCTACTGTCCTACCTGACTCTCGTTCCAAGTCTCTCTCTCCTGTCCTCCCTGACTGTCGTCCCAAACCTCCCTATCCTGTCCAGAATGACTCTCGTCCCAAAGCTCCCTCTCCTGTCCTGTCTGATTCTCGTCCCCAGCCCCTCTCTCCTGTAGAGCCTCATTTTCATTCCAAGCCTCTCTCTCTTATCCAGCCTGACTATCGTCCCAAGCCCCTCCCTCCTGTCCAGCCTGACTCTCGTCCCAAGCCTCTCTCTCCTGACTAGCCTTACTCTAGTCCCAATCTTCCCTCTCCTGTCCTGCCTGACTCTCGTCCTTAGCCTCTCTCTCCTGTCCTGGCTCACTCTCGTCCCAAGCCTCTCGCTTCTTTCCAGCCCAACTCTCGTCCATAGCCTCTCTCCTCTCCTACCTGACTCTTGTCCCAAGCCTCTCTCTCCCAGCCAGTCTGATTCTCGTCCCAAGCCTCTCTCTCCTCTCCTACCTGACTCTCGTTCCAAGACTCTCTATCCTGTCTCGCCTTACTCTCGTCCCAAGCCCTCCTCTCCTGTCCAGCCTCATTCTCTTCTCAAGCCTCTCTCTCCTCTCCTACCTAACTCTCGTCACAAGCATCTCTCTCCTATCCAGCCTCACTCTCGTCCCAATCTCTATCTCTCCTTTCAGGACTGACTCTCGTCCTGAGCCTCTCTCTCATGTCCTGCCTGACTCTCGTCCCAAGCCTCTCTCTCCTGTCCTGCCTTACTCTCGTCCCAATCCTCTCCCTCCTATCGAGCCTGACTCTCGTCCAAAGCCTCTCTCTCATCCCCTACCTGATTCTCGTCTTAAGCCTCTCTAACTTGTCTAGCCTTACTCTCGTCCCAAGCCTCCCTCTCCTGTCCAGCTTCAATCTCGTCTCTAGCCCCTCTGTCCTCTCCTACCAGACTCCCGTCCCAACGGTCTCTCTCCTGTCCTGCCTGACTCTCGTCCCAAGCCTCTCTTACCTGTCCTGCCTGACTCTCGTCCCAAGCCTCCCTCTGCTGTCCTGCCTGACTCTCGTCCCAATCCTCTCTCTCCTATCCTGCATGACTCTTGTCCCAAGCCTCTCTCTCCTCTCCAACCTGACTTTCACCCCAACTCTCTATTTCCTGTCATGCCTGACTCTCGTCCCAAGCCCCTCTCTCCTGTTCGGCGTAACTCTCGTCCTAAGCCTCTCTCTCTTCTCCTACCTGACTCACGTCCCAAGTCCTTCTCTCCTGTTCTGCATGACTCTCTTCGTAAGACCCACTTTCCTTTCCTACCTGACTCGTACCAAGACTCTCTCTCCTTTCCTGCCTGACTCTTCTCCCAAGCCTCTCTGTCCTGTCCTGCCTGACTCTCGTCCCAAGGCTCTCTCTCCTATCCAGCCCAACTCTCGTCCCAAGCCTCTCTCTCATCCCCTACCTAATTCTCGTCTCAAGCCTCTCAATCCTGTCTAGCCTTACTCTCGTCCGAAGCCTCACCCTCCTGTCAAGCCTCAATTTCATCTCAAGCCCCTGTCTCCTCTCCTACCAGACTCTCATCGCAGGCCCCTCTCCTTTTCGTTCTGACTCTCGTCCAAAGCATCTCTCTCCTTTCCTGCCTGACTCTTCTCCCAAGCCTCTCTCTCCTGTTCGGCCTAACTCTCGTCCCAAGCCTCTCTCTCTTCTCCTATCAGACTCACGTCCCAAGTCCCTCTCTCCTGTCCTGCCTGACTCTCTTCCTAAGACCCACTTTCCTCTCCCACTGACTCTCTTCCTAAGTCTCTCTCTCCTTTCATGCCTGACTCTCGTCCCAAACCCCTCTCACCTTCTCGGCCGGACTCTCTTCCCAAGTCTCTCCTGTCCTCCCTGACTCTAATAATAATCATCTCTCTCTTCTCTTACCTAGCTCTCGTCCCAGGCCTCTCTCTCCTGTCCTACCTGACTCTTGTCACAATCCTCTCTCTCCTGTCCTCCCTGACTCTCGTCCCAAACCTCTCTATCCTGTCCAGCCTGACTCTCCTCCCAAAGCTCTCTCTCCTGTTCTGCCTGACTCTCGTCCCCTGCCCCTTTCTCCGTTAGAGCCTCATTTTCACTCCAAGCCTCTCTCTCCTGTCCAACCTGACTCTCGTCCCAAGCTTCTCTCTCTCCTTTCCAGCCTCACTTTCAGCCCAAACCTGTATCTCCTGTCATGCCTCTCTCTTGTCCCAAGCATCTGTCTTCTGTTCAGCCTGAATCTCATCCCAAGCCTCTCTCTCTTATCCAACCTGACTATCGTCCCAAGCCTCTCCCTCCAGTCCAGCCTGACTCTCGTCCCAAGCCTCTCTCTCCTGACTAGCCTTACTCTAGTCCCAATCCTCCCTCTCCTGTCCTGCTTGACTCTCGTTACAAGCCTCTCTCTCCTGTCCTGCCTCACTCTCGTCCAAAGCCTCTCGCTTCTTTCCAGCCCAACTATCGCCCCTAGCTACTCTCCTCTCCTACCTGATTCTCGTCCCAAGCCTCTCTGTCCTCTCCAGGCTGACTCTCTTTCAAAGCCTCTCGCACCTCTTCAGCCTCACTTTCGTCCCAAGCCTCTCACTCCTGCCATGCCTTACTCTAGTTCAAAGCCTCTCTCTTCTACCCTGTCTGACTCTCTTCCCAAGCCTCTCTCTCCTGTCCAGTCTGACTCTCGTCCCAAGCCTCTCTCTCCTCTCCTACCTGACTCCCGTCCGAAGCATCTCCATCCTGTCTAGCCTTACTCTCGTCCCAAGCCTCCCTATCCTGTCCAGCCTCAATCTCGTCTCAAGCCTCTCTCTCCTCTCCTACCTAACTCTCGTCACAAGGATCTCTCTCCTATCCAGCCTCACTCTCGTCCCAAGCCTCTCTCTCCTTTCAGGCCTGACTCTCATCCCAAGCCTCTCTCTCATGTCCTGCCTGACTCGTCCCAAGCCTCTCTGTCCTGTCCTGCCTGACTCTTGTCAGAATGCTCTCTCTCCTATCCAGCCTGACTCTCGTCGCAAGCTTCACTCTCATCCCCTACCTGATTCTCGTCTCAAACCTCTCTATCCTATCAAGGCTTACTCTCGTCCCAAGCCTCACTCTCCTGTCCAGCCTTAATCTCGTCTCAAGCCCCTCTCTCCTCTCCTACCTGACTCTCGTCCCAGGCATCTCTCTCCTGTCCAGCCTCACTCTCGTCCCAAGCCTCTCTCTCCATTCATGCCTAAATATCGTCCCAACAGTCTCTCTTCTTTCCTACCTGATTCTCGTCCCTAGCCTCTCTTACCTGTCCGGCCTGACTCTCGTCCCAATCCTCTCTCTCCTCTCCTACCTGACTCTCGCCCCAACCCTCTTTCTCCTGTCATGCCTGACTCGTCCCAATCCCCTCTCTCCTTGTCGGCCTAACTCTCGTCCAAAGTATCTCTCTCTTTTCCTGCCTGACTCTTCTCCCAAGACTCTCTCTCTTCTCCTACCTCACTCACGTCCCAAGTCCTTCTCTCCTGTCCTACCTGATTCTCGTCCCTAGCCTCTCTTACCTGTCCGGCCTGACTCTCGTCCCAATCCTCTCTCTCCTGTCCTGCCTGACTCTCGTCCCAACCCTCTCTCTCCTATCCTGCCTGACTCACGTCCCAAGCCTCTCTCTCCTCTCCTACCTGACTCTCGCCCCAACCCTCTTTCTCCTGTCATGCCTGACTCTCGTCCCAATCCCCTCTCTCCTTGTCGGCCTAACTCTCGTCCAAAGTATCTCTCTCTTTTCCTGCCTGACTCTTCTCCCAAGACTCTCTCTCTTCTCCTACCTCACTCACGTCCCAAGTCCTTCTCTCCTGTCTTGCCTGACTCTCTTCCTAAGACCCAATCTCCTTTCCTACCTGACTCTCGTGCCAAGGATCTCTCTCCTGTCCTGCCCGACTCTCGTCCCAAGCCTCTCCCTCCTGTCCAGCCTAACTCTCATCCCAATCCTCTCTCTCCTCTCTTAACTCACTCTCGTCCCAAACCACTCTCTCCTGTCCTACCTGACTCTCGTCCCAAGCCTCTCTCTCCTGTACTCCCTGACTCTCGTCCCAAACCTCTCTATCCTGTCCTGCCTGACTCTCGTCACAAACCTCCCTCTCCTGTCCTGCCTCACTCTCCTCCCCAGCCCCTCTCTCCTTTAGAGCCTCATTTTTATTCCAAGCCTCTCTCTTCTGTCCTACCTGACCCACGTCCCAAGCTTCTCTATCCTTTCCAGCCTCACTTTCAGACCAAACCTCTATCTACTGTCATGCCTCTCTCTTGTCCCAAGCATCTCTCTTCTGTTCAGCCTGACTCTCATCCCAAGCCTCTCTCTCTTATCCTACCTGACTATCGTCCCAAGCCTCTCTCTCCTGTCCAGCCTGACTCTCGTCCCAAGCCTCTCTCTCCTGACTAGGATTCCTCTAGTCCCAATCCTCCCTCTCCTGTCCTGCCTCACTCTCGTCACAAACCTCTCTCTTCTTTCCAGACCATCTCTCGTCCCAAGCCTCTCTCCTCTCCGACTTGACTCTCGTCCCAAGACTCTCTCTCCTCTTCAGCCTGATTCTCGTCCAAAGACTCTCTCACCTCTCCGGCCTCACTTTCGTCCTAAGCCTCTCTCTCCTGTCATGCCTTACTCTAGTCCCAAGCCTTTCTATTCTGTCCTGCCTGAAATTCGTCCCAAGCCTTTCTCTCCTCTCCAACCTGAATCTCGTCCCAAGCCTCTCTCTCCTCTCCTACCTGACTCTCGTCCCAAGCCATTTTATCCTGTCTAGCCTTGCTCTCGTCCCAAGCCTCCCTCTCCTGTCCAGACTCAATATCGTCTCAAGACTCTACTCCTCTCCTACCTGACTCTCGTCACAAGCATCTCTCTCCTGTCCAGCCTCACTCTCGCCCCAAGCCTCTCTCTCCTGTCATGCCTGACTCTCGTCACAAGCCTCTCCCTCTTGTCCTGCCTGACTCTCGCCCCAAGCCTCTCTCTCCTATCCTGCCTGACTCACGTCCCAAGCCTCTCTCTCCTCTCCTACCTGACTCTCGCCCCAACCCTCTTTCTCCTGTCATGCCTGACTCTCGTCCCAATCCCCTCTCTCCTTGTCGGCCTAACTCTCGTCCAAAGTATCTCTCTCTTTTCCTGCCTGACTCTTCTCCCAAGACTCTCTCTCTTCTCCTACCTCACTCACGTCCCAAGTCCTTCTCTCCTGTCTTGCCTGACTCTCTTCCTAAGACCCAATCTCCTTTCCTACCTGACTCTCGTGCCAAGGATCTCTCTCCTGCCCTGCCCGACTCTCGTCCCAAGCCTCTCCCTCCTGTCCAGCCTAACTCTCATCCCAATCCTCTCTCTCCTCTCTTAACTCACTCTCGTCCCAAACCACTCTCTCCTGTCCTACCTGACTCTCGTCCCAAGCCTCTCTCTCCTGTACTCCCTGACTCTCGTCCCAAACCTCTCTATCCTGTCCTGCCTGACTCTCGTCACAAACCTCCCTCTCCTGTCCTGCCTCACTCTCCTCCCCAGCCCCTCTCTCCTTTAGAGCCTCATTTTTATTCCAAACCTCTCTCTTCTGTCCTACCTGACCCACGTCCCAAGCTTCTCTATCCTTTCCAGCCTCACTTTCAGACCAAACCTCTATCTACTGTCATGCCTCTCTCTTGTCCCAAGCATCTCTCTTCTGTTCAGCCTGACTCTCATCCCAAGCCTCTCTCTCTTATCCAACCTGACTATCGTCCCAAGCCTCTCTCTCCTGTCCAGCCTGACTCTCGTCCCAAGCCTCTCTCTCCTGACTAGGATTCCTCTAGTCCCAATCCTCCCTCTCCTGTCCTGCCTCACTCTCGTCACAAACCTCTCTCTTCTTTCCAGCCCATCTCTCGTCCCAAGCCTCTCTCCTCTCCGACTTGACTCTCGTCCCAAGACTCTCTCTCCTCTTCAGCCTGATTCTCGTCCAAAGACTCTCTCACCTCTCCGGCCTCACTTTCGTCCTAAGCCTCTCTCTCCTGCCATGCCTTACTCTAGTCCCAAGCCTTTCTATTCTGTCCTGCCTGAAATTCGTCCCAAGCCTTTCTCTCCTCTCCAACCTGAATCTCGTCCCAAGCCTCTCTCTCCTCTCCTACCTGACTCTCGTCCCAAGCCATTTTATCCTGTCTAGCCTTGCTCTCGTCCCAAGCCTCCCTCTCCTGTCCAGACTCAATATCGTCTCAAGACTCTACTCCTCTCCTACCTGACTCTCGTCACAAGCATCTCTCTCCTGTCCAGCCTCACTCTAGCCCCAAGCCTCTCTCTCCTGTCATGCCTGACTCTCGTCACAAGCCTCTCCCTCTTGTCCTGCCTGACTCTCGCCCCAAGCCTCTCTCTCCTATCCTGCCTGACTATCGTCCCAAGCTTCTCTCTACTATCCACCCTGATTCTAGTCCCAAGCCTCTTTCTCATCCCGTACCTGATTCTCGTCCCAAGCCTTCCTATCCTGTCTTACCTTACTCTCGTCCCAAGCCTCCCTCTCCTGTCCAGCCTCAATCTTGTCTCAAGCCTCTCTCTCCTCCCCTACCTGACTCTCGTCCCAAGAATCTTTCTCCTGTCCAGCCTCACTCTCGTCCCAATCCTCTCTCTCCTTTCATGCCTGACTCTAATCCCAAGCCTCTCTGTCCTGTCCTGCCTGACTCGTCCTAAGCCTCTATGTCCTGTCCTGCCTGACTCTCGTCCCAAGCCTCTCTCTCCTCTCCTGTCTGACTCTCGTCCCAAGCCTCTCTCTCCTGTCCTGCCTGATTCTCATCCCAAGCCTCTCTCTCCTCTCCTACCTGACTCTCGCCCCAACCCTCTATCTCCTGTCCTACCTGACTCTCGTCCCAAGCCCCTCTCTCCTTTTCGGCCTGACTCTCGTCCCATACCTCTCTCTCCTGTCGTGCCTGACTCTTCTCCCAAGCCTCTCTCTCCTGTTCGGCCTAACTCTCGTCTTAAGCCTCTCTCTCTTCTCATACCTGACTTACGTCACAAGACTTTCTCTCCTGTCCTCCCTGACTCTCTCTCCTTGTCCCAACCGCTTCTCGTCCCAAGCAGCTCCTCTCCTGTCATGCCTCTCTATTGGTCCCCAAGCTACTCTCTTCTGTTCAGCCTGACTCTCTCCCAAGCCGCTCGCTCTTATCCAACTCTACTTTTCGTCAAAACCCTCTCTCTCCGGACTACCTTACTCTAGCCTCAAATCTGTCCTCTTCTGGCGTGCCGGACTCTCGTCCCAAGCCTATTTCTCCTTTCCTGCTCACTTTCGTCCCAAACCTCTATCTCCTGTCCTGACTCTCATCACAAGCATATCTCTCCTGTTCAGCCTTGCTCTCATCCCAAGCCTCTCTTTCCTATCCAGACTGATTCTTGTTCGAAGCCTCACTCTCCTGTCCAGTCTCATTCTCGTCCCAAGCCTTCCTCCCCTGTCCTACCTGAGTCTCGTCCCTAACCCCTGTCTACTCCCAAGCCTCATTCTCATCTCAAGCCTCTCTCTCCTGTCCTACCTGACTCTCGTTCCAAGCCTTTCTCTCCTGTCCAGCCCAACTCTCGTCCCAAGCCTCGCTCCTCTCTTATCTGACACTCGTCCCAGACATCTCTCTCCTCTCCAGCCTGACTCTCGTCTCAAGCCTCTCTCACCTCTCCAAACTCACTTTCGTCCAAAGCCTCACTCTCCTGTCATGCCTGACTCTAATCCCAAGCCTCTCTCTTCTGTCCTGCCTGACTCTCGTCCCAATCCTTTCCCTCATGTCTTGCCTGACTCAAGTCCCAAGCCTCTCTCTCATCCCCTACCTGAATCTCGTCCCAAGCCTCTCTCTCCTGTCTAGACTTACTCTCGTCCCAAGCCTCCCTCTCCAGTCCAGCCTCAATCTCCTCTCATGCCTCTCTCGCCTCTCCTACCTGACTCTCACCCCAAGCATCTTTCTCCTGCCCAGACTCACTCTCGTCCCAGCCCTCTCTCTCCTTTCATGCCTGACTTTCGTCCTAAGGGTCTCTCACCTGTCCTGCCTGACTCTCGTCCCTAGCATCTCTGTCCTGTCCTGCCTGACTCTCATCCCAAGCCTCTCTCTCATGTCCTGCCTGACTCTCATCCCAAGCCTCTCTCTCCTCTCCTACCTGACTCTCGCTCCAACCCTCTCTCTCCTGTCATGCCTGACTCTCGTCCCAAGCCCCTCTCTCTTTTTCGGCCTGACTCTCGTCCAAAGCATCTCTCTACTGTCCTGCCTGACATTTCTCCTTAGCCTCTCTCTCCTATTCGGCCTAACTCTCGTCCAAAGCCTCTCTCTCTTCTCCTACCTGACTCACGTCCCAAGTCTTTCTCTCCTGTCCTGCCTGACTCTCTTCCTAAGACCCACTCTCCTTTCCTACCTGACTCTCGTGCCAAGGCTCTCTCTCCTGTCCTGTCTGACTCTCGTCCCAAAACCCTCTCTCCTCTCCTCCTGACTCTCTTCCCAAGTCTATCTCTTCTCTCATGCCTGACTCTCGACCCAAGCCTCTCTCACCTTTTCGGCCCGACTCTCTTCCCAAGTATCTCCTGTCCTACCTGACTCTCGTCCCAATCCTCTCTCTCCTCTCTTACCTGACTCTCGTCCCAAGAATCTCTCCCCTGTCCTACCTGGCTCTCGTCCCAAGCCTCTCTCTCCTGTCATGCCTCTCTCTTGTCCCAAGCATCTCTCTTCTGTTCAGCCTGACTCTCATCCTAAGCCTCTCTCTCTTATCCAACCTGACTCTCGTCCCAACCCTCTCTCTCCTGACTAACCTTACTCTAGTCCCAATCTTCCCTCTCCTTTCCTACCTGACTCTCGTCCCAAGCCTCTCTCTCCGTTCCAGCCTCACTTTCGTCCCAAGCCTCTATCTCCTGTCATGCCACTCTCTTGTCCCAAGCATCTTTCTTCTGTTCAGCCTGACTCTCATCCCAAGCCTCTATCACTTATCCAACCTGACTCACGTCCCAAGCCTCTTTCTCCTGGCTAGCGTTAGTCTAGTACCAATCTTCCCTCTCATGTCCTGCCTGACTCTCGTCCCAAGCCTCTCTCTCCTGTCATACCTCACTCTCGTCCCAAGCCTCTCTCCTCTCCTACCTGACTCTCGCCCCAAGCCTCTCTCCTGTCCAGCCTGACTTTCGTCCCAAGCCTATCTCAAATCTCCAGACTCACTTTCGTCACAAGCCTCACACTCCTGTCATGCCTGACTCTAGTCCCAATCCTCTCTCTTCTGTCATGCCTGACTCTCGTCCTAAGCTTCTCTCTCATGTCCAGCCCTGATTCTCGTCCCAAGCCTCTCTCTCCTCTTCTATCTGACTCTCGTCCCAAGCCTCTCTATCCTGTCTGGCCTTACTCTCGTCCCAAGCCTCCCTCTCCTGTCCCGCCTCAATCTCGTCTCAAGCCTCTCCCTCCTCTCCTACCTGACTCTCGTCACAAGCATCTCTCTCCTGTCCAGCCTCACTCTCGTCACAAGCCTCGCTCTCCTTTCATGCCTGACTCTCGTCCCAAGCCTCTCTCTCCTGTCCTGCCTGATTCTCGTCCCAAGACTCTCTCTTCTGTCCTGCCTGACTCTCGTCCCAAGCCTCTCTCTCCTCTCCTACCTGACTCTCGTTCCAACCCTCTCTCTCCAGTCATGCCTGACTCTCATCCCAAGCCCCTCTCTCCTTTTCGGCCTGACTCTCGTCCAAAGCCTCTCTCTCCTGTTCTGCCTGAGTCTTCTACCAAGCCTCTCTCTCCTGTGCGGCCTAACTCTCGTCTCAAGACTCTCTCTCTTCTCCTACCTGACTCTCTTCCCAAGTCTCTCTCTCCTTTCATGCCTGACTCTCGTCCCGAACCACTCTCACCTTTTCGGCCGAACTCTCTTCCCTAGTCTCTCTCTCATGTCCTGCCTCACTCTCGTCCCAAGACTCTCTTTCCTGTCTTCCCCGACTCTCGTCCCAGGCCTCTCTCTACTGTACTGCCTGAAGCTCGTCCCCAGCCTCTCTCTCCTGACCAGCCTCATTCTCATCCCAAGCCTCTCTCTCCTGCCCTGCCTGACTTTCGTCCAAAGCCTCTCTCCCCTCTTCAACTTGAATCTCGTCCAAAGCCTCTTTCTTCTGTCCAGCATGATCCTCGTCTCAAGCCTATCTCTCCTGTCCAATCTCACTCTCGTCTCAAGCCTCTCTCACCTGTCATGCCTGACTCTCATCACAAGCATCTCTCTCCTGTTCAGCCTGACTCATATCAAGCCTCTCTTTCCTATCCAGACTGATTCTTGTTCCAAGCCTCACTCTCCTGTCCAGCCTCATTCTCGTCCGAACCCTTCCTCCCTGTCCTGCCTGAGTCTCGTCCCAACCATCTCTCCTCTCAAGCCTCATTCTCATCCCAAGCCTCTCTCTCCTGCCCTACCTGACTCTCGTCCCGAGCCTTTCTCTCCTGTCCAGCCCAACTCTCTTCCCAAGCCTCTCTCCTCTCCTACCTGACACTCGTCCCAGGCGTCTTCTCCTCTCCAGCCTGACTCTCGTCCCAAGCCTCTCTCACCTCTCCAGACCCACTTTCGTCCCAAGCCTCACTCTCCTGTCATGCCTGACTCTAGTCCCAAGCCTCTCTCTTCTGTCCTGCCTGACTTCGTCCCAAGCCTTTCTCTCATGTCCTGCCTGACTCTAGTCCCAAGCCTCTCTTCTCCGTCATACCTGGATCTCGTCGCAAGCCTCTCTCTCTGTCCAGCCTGACTTTCGTCCTAAGCCTCTCTCCTGCCTGCCTGGACTCTCGTCCCAAGCCTCTCTCTCTATCCTCCCTGACTCTCGTCCCAAGCCTCTCTCTCCTGTCCTGCCTGATTCTCGTCCCAAGACTCTCTCTCTGTCCTGCCTGACTCTCGTCCCAAGCCTCTCTCCTCTCCTACCTGACTCTCGTTCCAACCCTCTCTCTCCAGTCATGCCTGACTCTCATCCCAAGCCCCTCTCTCCCTTTTCGGCCTGACTCTCGTCCAAAGCCCTCTCTCCTGTTCTGCTGATCTTCTACCAAGCCTCTCTCTCCTGTGCGGCCTAACTCTCGTCTCAAGACCTCTCTCTCTCTCCTCCTGACGTCTCTTCCCAAGTCTCTCTCTCCTTTCATGCCTGACTCTCGTCCCGAACCACTCTCACCTTTTCGGCCGAACTCTCTTCCTAGTCTCTCTCTCATGTCCTGCCTCACTCTCGTCCCAAGCCTCTCTTTCCTGTCTTCCCCGACCTCTCGTCCCAGGCCTCTCTCTACTGTACTGCCTGAAGCTCGTCCCCAGCCTCTCTCTCCTGACCAGCCTCATTCTCATCCCAAGCCTCTCTCTCCTGCCTGCCTGACTTTCGTCCAAAGCTCTCTCCCCTCTTCAACTTGAATCTCGTCCAAAGCCTCTTTCTTCTGTCCAGCATGATCCTCGTCTCAAGCCTATCTTTCCTGTCCAATCTCACTCTCGTCTCAAGCCTCTCTCACCTGTCATGCCTGACTCTCATCACAAGCATCTCTCTCTGTTCAGCCAGACTCTCATCGCAAGCCTCTATTTCCTATCCAGACTGGTTCTTGTTCCCAAACCTCACTCTCCTGTCCAGCCTCATTCTCGTCCACAAGCCTTCCTCCCCTGTCCTGCCTGAGTCTCGTCCCCAGCCCGTGTCTCTCCCAAGCCTCATTCTCATCCCAAGCCTCTCTCTCCTGCACTACCTGACTCGTCCCAAGCCTTTCTCTCCTGTCCAGCCTAACTCTCGTCTCCCCAGCCCCTCTCTCCTGTCCAGCATTATTTTTATTCCAAGCCTCTCTCTCCTGTCCCACATGACTCTTGTCCCAAGCCATCTCTCTCCTTCCAGCCTCACTCTCAGTCCCAAACCTCTATCTCGTGTCATGCATCTCTCTTGTCTCCAAGCATCTCTCTCTGTCCAGCCTGATTCTCATCCCAAGCGTCTCTCTCCTTCCACCTGAGTATCGTCACAAGCCTCTCTATCCTGTCTGACTTACTCTCGTCCCAAGCCTCTCTCTCCTGCCAGCCTCATCTCGTCTCAAGCCTCTCCTCTCCTCTCCTACCTGACTCTCATCCCAAGACTCTTTCTCCTCCCAGCCTCACTCTCGTCCCAGCCCTCTCACTCCTTTCCCTACCTGACTCTCGTTCAAAGCCTCTCTCTCCTGTCCTTTGACTTCGTCCCAAGCCTCTCTCTCCTGTCCTGCCTGACTCTCATCCCAAGCCCCTCTCTCTCTCCTACCTGACTCTCGCCCCAACCTCTCTCTCCTGTCATGCCGGACTCTCGTCCTAAGCCCCTCTCTCTTATTCGGCCTGACTGTCGTCCCAAGCCTCTCTCTACTGTCCTGCCTGACTCTTCTCCTAGCCTCTCGCTCTGTCCGCCTAACTCTCGTCCCAGCCTCTCTCTCTTCTCCTACCTGACTCACGTCCCAAGTCTTTCTCTCCTGTCCTGCCTGACTCTCTTCCTAAGACCCACTCTCCTTCCTACCTGACTCTCGTCCAAGGCTCTCTCTCCTGTCCTCCCTGATCTTGTCCAAAACCCTCTCTCCTCTCCTACCTGACTCTCTTCGCAAGTCTATCTCTCCTTTCATGCCTGACTCTCGACCCAAGCCCCTCTCACCTTTTCGGCCAGACTCTCTTCCCAATCTCTCCTGTCCACCTGACTCTCGTCCCAATCCTCTCTCTCCTCTCCCTACATGACTCTCGTCCTAAGAATCTCTCCCCTGTCCTACCTGGATCTCGTCCCAAGCCTCTCTCTCCTGCCATGCCTCTCTCTTGTCCCAAGCATCTCGCTTCTGTTCAGCATGACTCTCATCCCAAGCCTCTATCTCTTATCCAACCTGACTCTCGTCCCAAGCCCCTCTCTTCCCCGACTAGCGTTACTCTCGTCCAAGCTTACCCTCTCCTGTCCGCCTCAATCTCGTCTCAAGCCTCCCCTCCTCTCCTACCTGACCCCGTCGTCCCAAGCATCTCTCTCCTGTCCGACCTCGACTCTCGACAAAGCCTCGCTCCTCTTTTCATGCCTGACTCTCGTCCCAAGCCCCCTCTTTTCCTGTCCTGCCTGAATCTCATCCCTAGCCTCTCTGCCTGTCCTGCCTACTCTCGTCCAATCCTCTCTCCTGTCCTGCCTGATCTCGTCCCAAGACTCTCTCTTCTGTCCTACTGACTCTCGTCTCAAGCCTCTCTCTCTCTATAACTTGAATCTATCATCTCAACTCTCTTCTCTCCTATCATAGGCCTGACTCTCTAGTCCCAAGCACCTCGCTTGGGCTGACTCTCTCCTCTCTTCAGTTCTGCCTGAGTCTTCTACCAAGCCTCTCTCTCCTGTGCGGCCTAAATCTCGTCTCAAGACTCTCTCCCCTTCTCCTCCATGACTCTCTTCCCAAGTCTCTCTCTCCTTTCATGCCTGACTCTCGTCCCGAACCCCTCTCACCTTTCGCCGAATTCTCTTCCCTAGTCTCTCTCTCATGTCCTGCCTCACTCTCGTCCCAAGCCTCTCTTTCCTGTCTTCCCCGACTCTCGTCCCAGGCCTCTCTCTCCTGACTGCCTGAAGCTCGTCCCCAGCCTCTCTCTCCTGACCAGCCTCATTCTCATCCCAAGCCTCTCTCTCCTGCCCTGCCTGACTTTCGTCCAAAGCCTCTCTCCCCTCTTCAACTTGAATCTCGTCCAAAGCCTCTTTCTTCTGTCCAGCATGATCCTCGTCTCAAGCCTATCTCTCCTGTCCAATCTCACTCTCGTCCAAAGCCTCTCTCACTGTCATGACTGACTCTCATCACAAGCATCTCTCTCCTGTTCAGCCTGACTCATAGCAAGCCTCTCTTTCCTATCCAGACTGATTCTTGTTCCAAGCCTCACTCTCCTGTCCGCCTCATTCTCGTCCGAACCCTTCTCCCCTGTCCTGCCTGAGTCTCGTCCCCAACCCATCTCTCCTCTCAAGCCTCATTCTCATCCCAAGCCTCTCTCCTCTGCCCTACCTGGGCTCTCGTCCCCAGCCTTTCTCTCCTGTCCAGCCCAACTCTCTTCCCAAGCCTCTCTCCTCTCCTACCTGACACTCGTCCCAGGCGTCTCTCTCCTCTCCAGCCTGACTCTCGTCCCAAGCCTCTCTCACCTCTCCAGACTCACTTTCGTCCCAAGCCTCACTCTCCTGTCATGCCTGATCTTGTCCCAAAACCTTCTTTTTGTCCCGTGACTTGTCCCCAACCTTTTCCCTCCTGTCCTTTCCTGATTTTGTCCCAAGCTCTCTCTCTCCCCTCCTGCGTCCCCGCCCCTAACCCCTCCTCCTGTCTGGGTTAACCCCCTCCTTTCCGCCGCCCAAAATCCGCCCCTCCCCTCCGGGGGGAACTCACTTCCAAAAAACCCCTCTCCCTCTTTTCCTGATCTTCAACCCCAAGCCTCTTTCCCCTTTCCAAAAATAAACCCCGAAGCCCCCTCTCTTCTTTAGCCCCTGACTTTCTTTTAAGGGTTTTCTCCTTTCCTGCCTGACTCTCGTCCCAACCCCTCTCCCCTTTTTTTTTTGTTTGGCAACTCTCTTCCCAAAACCTTTTCTCCGTCCCCGCCTACCCTCTCCCAAGCCTCTCTTTCCTCTCCTACCTGACTCTCGTTTCCCCCCTCCCCTTCCGTTTATGCCTGACTCTCTCCCAAGGGCCCCCCTCTCCCTTTTTTGGGCCTGACTCTCGTCCAAAGGGTTCCTCCCCTTTCTGCCTGAATTTCTCCAAACCTCTCTCTCCTTTCGGCCTAATCTCGTCCAAAAACCCCTCTCTCTTCTCCAACCCCGAAATCCTTTCCCCAAAACTTTCTCTCCTTTCCTGCCTGACTCTCTTTCCCGAACCCCTCTCCCCTTTTTTGGGGAAATCTCTTCCAAGGCCCCTCTTCCGTCCCGCCTTACTTCCCTCCCAAACCTCTTCTTTCCTGTCTCCCCCGCTTTCTTTTCCCATGGGGCCCTCTCTCGACGCCAAAGCCGTCCCCACCCCCTTTCCGGCCCGACTTTTTTCCCAAGTTTCTTCCTGCCCCCCTGGATTTTTGTCCAAACCTCTCTCCCTCCCCAAAGGGTCTCGTCCAAAAATCTTTTTTTCCCCTTCTCTAACCTTTCCCTGGTCCCAAATTTTCGTCCCCAAACCTCTCTCCTGTCAGCCCCTTTTTCTTTTCCCAAGCATCTTTTCTTCCCGTTCGCCTGGGACTTCCATCCTAGACCCCTCTTTCCTTTTCCAGACCTTTTTAACCCTCTCCGTCCAACCTCTTCTCCCGAAACCCTTTTTTCCCCGTCCCCAAGGTCTTCCCCCTCTCCTTTCCAACCTATTTTAGCCGCCTTGCCCCCCCTCCTTCTCTCCCTTACCTTTTCCCCCTTTCCCCCCTTCCCAAGCCCCTTTCCCTTTTCCAACCCTCGTCCCAAGGGGTCTTTCCCCCTTTCCCCGCCCCGATTTTCTCCCCCAAAAAACCCTTCACCTTTTCCTGGGCCCAAGTCCCAAGCCCCACTTTCCTTTTGGGCCCCTTTTTATCCCCGGCCTCTTCCCCTTTTGTCCTGCCTGGGTTTTAACCCTTTTCCCAAAACCCTTTTCCTTTCTTCCTCCTCTCTGCCCAAGCCCCCTCTTTTCCCTTTTACCTGGGGTCTCCCCCTCCCAAGCCCCATCCTTTTCCAGGGGTGACTTTCGTCCCAAACCCTATCTCCAACCCCCGACTCTTTTGTCCAAGCCCCCCTCCTTCCTGCCCGACCTGTCCCCGCCTCTCTCTCCTGTCCTCCTGGGTTCCTTGTCCCCAAGTTCTCTTCCCCCCGGGTCTCGCCCCGCCTCGTTTTTGACCCCTTCCAACCTCTCCCCTTTCCCTCTTGGCCCGACTCTATCCCCCAAGCCCCCCCCCATTTTCCCCATTGTAAAGGCCCTTTCCCCCTGCCGGTTTTTCCCCAAACCTTCCCTTTCCCGTCCCCCTAACCCCGGCCCAGCCCCTCCCTCCTTTTCCTACCTGACTCTTTTTCCCAAAACCCCCCTTTTTCCCTTTTATGCCTGAAATCCGTCCCGAACCACTCTCACCTTTGGGCCGGGGGCTCTCTTCCCCGGGGCCCCCTCTCTCCCTGTTTTTTTCCCCCCACCCGTCCCAAGGCCCCTCTTTTCCGGGCTTCCCCCATCTCGTCCCAGGCCCCTCTTACTGTACTGCCTGAAGCTCGTCCCCCCGCCTCCCCTCTCCCGACCAGCCCATTCTCATTCCCCAAACTCTCTCTCCTGCCCCGCCTGCTTTCCCTCCAAAACCTCCTCCCCGTTTCAACTTGAATCCCCGTCCAAAAAAACCCCCTTTTTTTCTGTCCGCATGTCCCCGGCTCAAGCCCCATCCCCTTTTCCCGTCCAAACTCACCTCGTCCCCCAAGGCCTCTCCACCCGGGCATGCCGGGCTTTTCATCACAACATCCCCCCCCTGTCACCGACTTTTCCCTCCAAACCTCTATTTCCTATCCAGGGCGGGTTTTTTGTTCCAAACCTCACTTCCCCGTCCACTCATTTTTCGGCACAAGCCTTCCTCCCCCGGCCCCGCCCGAGTCTCGTTCCCCCCGCCCGGGTTCCTCCCAACCTAAATTTTCATCCCAAGCCTCCTCTCCTGCACTACCCCGCCCCGTCCCCAAACCTTTCCCCTCCTTCCAGCCTAACTCTCGTCCCAAGCCTCTCTCCCCCTTCCTGACACTCGCCCAGGCGTCTCTCTCCTTCCACCTGACCTCTCGTTCCCAAGCCTCTCTCACCCTCCAGACTCACTTTCGTCCAAAGCCTCACTCTCCTGTCATGCCTGGGCTCTAGCCCAAGCCTCTCTTTGTCCTGCCCGGGCTCTCGTCCCAAAACCTTTCCCTCCTGTCCGCCTGATTTTTTGCCCCAAAACCCCTCTTTCCCGGCCTCCTGAATCTGTCCCAAGCCCTCTCCCTTCCTCCTTTTACTCCTTGTCCAAACCCCTTCTCCCGGGCCTGCCTGACTCTCTCCCAAGGGCCCCTCTCTTTCCCCCCTTTTTTTTCCGGCCTGCCCCTCCGGGCCAAAACCTCTCCCCCCCTTTCTCCTGATCTTCCCCACCAAGCCTCTCCCCCTTCCCCTGTGGCGGCCCCCCAATCTTTGTCCTTTTTTTAAGACTCTCCCTCTTTTTCCAATGCCTTCTTTCCCCAAAACCTCTCTCCCTTTCCTGGGGCCCGACTCTGTCCCAACCTCTAACCCTTTTTCCGGCCGAAACCCCCTTTCCTTAAATCCCCTCTTCCTCCTTCCTTCCTCTCGTTCCCCAAACCTCTCTTTCCTTTTCTCCCCCCCTCTGGGGCCCAAGGTTTTCTCTCCCTTACTGCCTTAAGCCCCTCCCCAACCCCCCCTTTTCCTCCGAAAACCTCCATTCTTTTTACCAACCTTTTCTCCCAAACCCCCCTCTTTCGGCCCCAAACTTTTCCCCCCTTCCCTTAATCTCGTCCCCAAACCCCTTTTTCGTCCCGCTGAAACCCCGTCCCAAAACCCCCTCTCCTTTCCAAACTCCACTCTCGTCCCCAAAAAACCCCCTTTTCCCTGTCCTGCCTGACTCTTTTCCCAAGCCTCTCTCCCCTTTTCGGCCTAACTCTCGGCCCAAACCCTCTTTTCCTTCTACCCGCTGCCCTCCCAAGCTTTTCCCCTTGTCCTCCCCTGGCTTTTTCCCAAAGACCCCACTTTCCTTTCCTCCTAATCTCGTGCCGGGCCCCTTTTCTCCTGCCCCTGGCTGACTAGTTCCCCAAAATTCTCTCTCCTCCGCCACCAAAGACTCTCGTCCCAAAACCCTTTCCCTTTCCACGTTCCCCCTAAACTCTCCCCCCGCCCCCTTTTGGTCCTGCCAAATTTAGTTTTTTTCCCAAGCCTCCCCTCAGGGCCCACATGACTCTTGTCCCAAGCCTTTTTTCCTCCCTTTCCCCCTTTCACTCTCCCCCCCAAAACCTCTATTCCCCGGGTAAATTGCACTCTCTTGTCCCAAGCATCTTTTTTCTGTTCACCCTGATTCTCACCCCAAAGCGTTTTCTCTCTTATTCCAACCTGAGTACGTCAAAAAGCCTTCTCTACCCTGTCTGGACTTACTTCGCCCCCAAGCCCTCCCTCTCCTGCCCGACCTAAATTTCTCGCTCATGCCTCTCTCTCCTTGCCCCTACCTGATGCTAAATCCCAAGAATCTTTGTTTCCAAAACCCAGCCTCACTTTCTTTCCCAACCCCCTCTAAATCCTTTCATCCCTGACTCTCGTTAAAAAAGCCTCTCTCTCCTTTGTCCTGTTTGACTCGCCCCAAGCTCTCTTTTCCTGCCCGGCCTGACCCCAAATTCCCCAAGAACCCTCTCTTCCCTCTTACCGGGACTCTCGCCCCAACCCTTTTCCCCTTTCCTTTTCTTGCCGGACTCCGTCCTAAGCCCCTCTTTTTTTCCCCGGCCTAAAACTGTCGTCCCAAGCCTCTCTTACTGTCCCCCTAAACTCTTCCCCTTAGCCTTGGGCCTTTGGTTCCCGCCAAAACCCCTTCGTCCCGGGGCCTCCTCTCTCTTCCCTACCTAAATCACGCCCCCAAGTCTTTCTCTCCTGTCCTCCCTTTTGACTCTTTTTAAAGGGACCCATTTCCCCTTTCCTACCAAATCTGGGTTCCCAAAAGGCTCTCTCTCCTTCCCCCCTGTTTCGGTCCCAAAACCCCTTCCTCTCCTCTCCTACCTGATTTCCCCCTTCGCAAGTCTATCCCCCCTTTCATGCCTGCCCTCTGCCCCAAGCCCCTTCACCTTTTCGGCCAGACTCTCTTCCCAAATCTCCCACCCCTCCCTGACCGGGCCCCCCAATCTCTCTCTCCTTTTCCCCTACTTTAACTCTCGCCTAAGAATCTTCCCCGGTCCTCCACGGACCCGGCCCCCACCTCTCTTTTCCTTTGCCATGCCTCTCTCTTGTCCCAAGCATCTCGCTTCTGTTCAGCATGACTCTCATCCCAAGCCTCTATCTCTTATCCAACCTGAACTCTCGCCCCAAAAGCCCCTCTCTCCGACTAGCGTTACTCTCGTCCAAGCTTCCTCTCCTGTCCCGCCTCATCTCGTCTCAAGCCTTCTCCCTCCTCTGGTACCTGACCCTCGTGCCAAGCATCTCTCTCCTGTCCAGCCTCACTCGTGTCACGAAGCCTCGCCTCTGCGCTTTCATGCTGACTTCTTGTCCCAGAGCCTCGCTTCTCTGTCTGCCTGATTCTCGCCCCCAAGACTCGCTCTTCTGTCTACCTGACTATGTCTCAAGGCCTCTCTCTCCTGTCTCCTACTTGACTCTCGTTCCAACCCTGTCTCTCCAGTCATGCCTGACTTCTTCATCCCAAGCCCTCCTCTTCCCCCCTGCACCCCACCCCTTCCCCCCTCCCCTCCCCGCCCTTCCTCCCCTTTTCGGCCTGACTCTCGTCCAATGACTCGTTCTATCCTGTCTGCTTGAGTCTTTACCAAGCATCGTCATCTCCTTTATGTGCAGGGCCTACACTCTGTCTCAAGGATATCTCTCTCTTCTCTCCTCCTTGACTATCTTCCAAGTCTCTACATCTCCTTTCATGCCTGACTCTCAAGTCCCGAACCTTCTCAATCCTTTTCGGGCCGAATTCTCTTCACTATGGTCTTCGTCTCCTGCGATGTCTGCTCAGACTCTGCGTCCCAAGCCTCTCTTTCCTGTCGTTTCACCTACGACTCTCGTCCCAGGCCTCGCTCTCCTGGCTGCACGCTGAAGCTCGTCCCCCGCCTCTCTCTCTGACGCAGGCCGCATTCTATCCCAAGCCTCTCTCTCTGCCCTGCCATCTGACTTTTCGTCAAAGCCCCTCTCTCCCCTTTCAACTTGATCTCGGTCCAAAGCCTCTTTCTTTTTGTCCAGCATGACTCTCGTTGTCAAGCCATTCGCCATGTCCAATATCTCACTCTCGTCCAAAGCCCTCTCTCTTACCTGTCATGACTGACTCTCATCACAAGCATCTCTCTACTGTTCAGCCTGACTGTCATAGGCACAAGACTCTCTCTTTCCTTTCCAGACTGATTCTGTTCCAAAGCGCTCTCACGTCTGCCTGTCCAGCCTCATTCTCGTCCGAACCCTTGGCTCTCGCACCGTGTCCTGCCTGGTCTCGTCCCCAACCCATCTCTCCTCTCAAGCCTCACTTCTCCATCCCATGCCTCTCTCTCCCGCCCTACCTGACTGCTCGTGCCGAGAGCCTTTTCCTCCTGTCCAGCCCAACTGATCTCTCAAGGCCTTCTCTCCTCTCCTAACTGGACGACTCGTTTCCCTGGCGTCTTTCTCCTCTGTCCAGCCTGACGTCTCGTCCCAAGCCTCGTTAAACCTCTCCAGACCCCCCTTTCGTCCCCAAGCCTACCACTCTCCTGTCATGCCTGACTCTAGTCCCATGCCTCTCTTTCTGTCCATGCCTGACTCTCGTCCCTAGCCTGTTCTCTCATGTCCTGCTGACTCTAGTCACCAAGCCTCTCTTTCCTGTCATACCTGGATCTAGTCGCAAGCCTCTCTCTTTGTCCAGCCTGATCTTGTCCTAAGCCTCTTCTCCGCCCTGCCTGACTCTCGTCCCAGCCTCTCTCTCCTATCCTCCCTGCTCTCGTCCCAAAACCTCTCTCTTCCTGTCATGCTGATTTCTCTTCCCAGACTCTCTCTTCTGTCCTGCCTGACTCTGTCGCAAAGCCTCTCTCTCTCTTCCTACCTGGACTATCGATCCAACCTCTCTCTCCTGTCATGCCTGACTCTCATCCTCAAGCCCCTCTCTTCCTTTTCGGCTCTGACTCTTCGCTCCAAAGCTCTCTTCCTGTTCTTCCTGAGTCTTCTATCCAAAGCCTCTTTCTTTTTGTTTTCCTCCTGTGCTGGGCTAACTCTCGGTCTCAAGACTCTCCTCTTTTTCCTACCTGACTCTCCTTCCAATCTCTCTTCCTTTCATTGGCCTGGACTCTCGTCCCGAACCACTCTCACCTTTTCGGGCGACTCTCTTCTAGTCGTCTCTCTCATGTAGCTGCCTCACTCTCGTCCACCAAGGCCTACTCTTCCTGTCTTCCCCCACTCTCGTCCCAGGCCTCTCTGCTACTGTACTGCCCTGAAGCTGCGTCCCCAGCCTCTCTCTCCTTGACCACCAGCCTCATTCTCATTCCAAGCCTCTCTCTCTGCCTGCCTGACGTTTCGTCAATGCCTCTCTCCCCCCTTCAACTTGAATCTCGTCCAAAGAGCCTTTTCTTCTGTCGCATGATCTCGTCTCATAGCTAATCTTTTGTCCAATCTCACACTTAGTCTCAAAGCTCTCTCTAACCTGTCATGCCGACTACTCATCACATGCAATGCTCTTCTCTGTTCAGCCAGGGACTTCTCGATCGCAAGCCGTCTATTTCTATCCAGACTTGGTTCTTGTTCCAGCCTCACTCTCCTGTCCAGCCTCATTTCGTCACCAAGCCTCCTCCCTCTGGTCCTTGCCTGAGTCTCGTCCAGCCGAGTCTCCTCCCAAGCCTCATTGTCTCTTCCCAAGCCTCTCTCTCCTGCACTACTGACTCGATACCGAGCGCTGCTTCTGCCCTCTCTGGCCTAGACCCTAACCTAGTGCGTAGACCCAGAAGGCTCTCTCTTGCTGCTCACTGGTACATGAGACACTCGTCCCAGGGGCGTCTGCTCTCCTGTTCCAGCCCTGACTCTCGTCCCAAGCCTCTCTCACCTCTCCAGACTCACTTTCGTCCAAAGCCTCACTCTCTTTCATGCATGACTCTAGTACCAAGCCTTCTTTGTCCGGCCTGACTCTCGTCCCAAGCTCTCTCTCCTGTCCTGCCTGAATTCTGCGTCCCTGAGACTCTCTCTTCGGTCTGCCTGACTCTCGTCCCAAGCCTCTCTCTCATCTGCCTAACCCTGCACTAGCTCGTTAGCCAAAAACCATCTCTAAGATCCAGTCTGAGCCGTGAGACTATCATCCCAGCCCCTCTCTCCTTTTCGGCCTGACTCTGTCCAAAACCTCTCTTCTCCTGTTTTCTGCTGAGTCCTTCTACCAAGACTCTCTCTCTGTGGGCTAAACTCTCGTCTCTGACTATCTCTCTTCTCCTACCTGACTTATTCCCAAGTCTCTATCTCCTTTCATGCCTGACTACTCGTCCCGAACCACTCTCACCTTTTCGGCCGAACTCTCTTCCCTAGTCTCTCTCTCATGTCTGCCTCACTCTCGTCCATGCCTCTCTTTCCTGTCTCCCCCGTCTATCGTCCCAGGCCTCTCTCTACTGTACTGCCTGGAAGTCGTCCTCAGCCTCTCTCTCCTGACCAGCCTCATTCTCATCCCAAGCCTCTCTCTCCATGCCCTGCATGACTTTTGTCGCTCACAGAGCCTCTCTCCCCTCTTCAGCTTGATTCTCGTCCTCAGAAAGCCTCTTTTTTTCTGTCCAGCAGATGATCCTTCGTCTCAAGCCAATCTCTCGTGTCCAATCTGCACTCTCGTCCAAGCCGTGCTTCGTCCCATCTCACTGTCATGCCTAGGAACGTATCTCGATCTTCAAGCATTCTCTCTCCTGTTCAGCCTGACTCTTCATCGCATGCTCTCTTTCCTATCCAGACTTATCTTGTTCAAAGCCTCACTCTCCTGTCCAGCTCTCATTCTCGTCACAAGCCGTTCCTCCCTGTCCTGGCCTGAGTCTCGGTCCCCAGCCGGTGTCTCCTCCCAAGGCCTCATGTGCCACTGTCGATAATCCAGCACCTCTCTCTCCTGCACTACCTGACTCGTCCCGCAAGGCTTTCTCTCCTGTCCAGCCTAACTCTCGTCCCAAGCCTCTCTCCTCACCTACCTGACACTCGTCCCAGGCGTCTCTCTCCTCTCCAGCCTGACCCTCGTCCCAAGCCTCTCTCACCTCTCCAGACTCACTTTCGTCCAAAGCCTCACTCTCCTGTCATGCCTGACTCTAGTCCCAAGCCTCTCTTCTGTCCTGCCTGACTCTCGTCCCAAGCCTTTCCCTCATGTCCTGCCTGACTCTAGTCCCAAGCCTCTCTTTCCCTGTCCTACCTGAATCTCGTCGCAAGCCTCTCTCTCCTGTCCATCCTGACTCTCGTCCTAAGACTCTCTCTCCTGTCCTGCCTTACTCTCGTCCCAAGCCTCTCTCTCCTATCCTGCCCGACTCTAGTTCCAAGCCTCTCTCTCCTGTCCAGCCCAACTCTCGTCCCAAGCCTCTCTCCTATCCTACCTGACACTCGTCCCAGGGGTCTCCCTCCTCTCCAGCCTGACTCTCGTCCCAAGCCTCTCTCAATTCTTCAGCCTCACTTTCGTCCCAAGCCTCTCCCTCCTGTCATGCCTTACTGTATTACCAAGCCTCTCTCTTCTGCCCTGCCTGACTCTCGTCCCAAGCCTCTAACTCCTGTCTCCTGTCCAGCCTGACTCTTGTCCCTAGTCTCTCTCTCCTCACCTTCCTGACTCTCGTTCCAAGCCTCTCTCTCCTGTCCTGCCTGACTCTCGTCCCAAGTATCTCTCTCCTATCCAGCCTGACTCTCGTCCCAAGCCTCTCTCAAATCCCCTACCTGATTCTCGTCTTAAGCCTCTCTATCTTGTCTAGCCTTACTCTCGTCCTAAGCCTAACTCTCCTGTCCAGCCTCAATCTCGTCTCAAGCCCCTCTCTCCTCTCCTACCAGGCTCTCGTCCCAAGCATCTCTCTCCTGTCCAGCCTGACTCTCGTCCCAAGCCTCTCTCTCCTTTCATGCCTTACTCTCGTCAAAAGAGTCTCTCTCCTGTCCTGCCTGACTCTTCTCCCAAGCCTCTCTCTCCTGTTCGGCCTAACTCTCGAGCCAAACCTCTCTCTCTTCTCCTACCTGACTAAAGTCCCAAGTCTTTCTCTCCTGTCCTGCCTGGCTCTCTTCCTAAGACCCACTCTCCTTTCCTACCTAACTCTCGTGCCAAGGCTCTTTCTCCTGTCCTGCCTGACTCTCTTCCCAAACCTCTCTCTCCTGTCCAGCCAGACTCTCGTCCCAAACCTCCCTCTCCTGTCCTGCCTCACTCTCCTCCCCAGCCCCTCTCTCCTGTCCAGCATTATTTTCATTCCAAGCCTCTCTCTCCTGTCCCACATGACTCTTGTCCCAAGCCTGTCTCTCCTTTCCAGCCTCACTCTCAGCCCAAACCTCTATCTCGTGTCATGCATCTCTCTTGTCCCAAGCATCTCTCTTCTGTTCAGCCTGATTCTCATCCCAAGCGTCTCTCTCTTATCCAACCTGAGTATCGTCACAAGCCTCTCTATCCTGTCTAGACTTACTCTCGTCCCAAGCCTCCCTCTCCTGCCCAGCCTCAATCTCGTCTCATGCCTCTCTCTCCTCTCCTACCTGACTCTCATCCCAAGAATCTTTCTCCTACCCAGCCTCACTCTCGTCCCAGCCCTCTCACTCCTTTCATACCTGACTCTCGTTCAAAGCCTCTCTCTCCTGTCCTGTTTGACTCGTCCCAAGCCTCTCTCTCCTGTCCTGCCTGACTCTCATCCCAAGCCTCTCTCTCCTCTCCTACCTGACTCTCGCCCCAACCCTCTCTCTCCTGTCATGCCGGACTCTCGTCCTAAGCCCCTCTCTCTTATTCGGCCTGACTGTCGTCCCAAGCATCTCTCTACTGTCCTGCCTGACTCTTCTCCTTAGCCTCTCGCTTCTGTTCCGCCTAACTCTCGTCCCAGGCCTCTTTTCTCTTCTCCCACCTTTACTACGTCCCAAAATTTTTTCTCTCCGGGCCTGGGCCTTTTAATCTTTCCTAAAACCCCCTCTCCTTTCCACCTGACTCTCTGCAAGGCCCCTATCCTGTCCTCCCCCGATTCTTGTTCCCAAAAAAACCCTCCCCTTTCTCCTACCTAAATCTCTTACGGGAAGTCATCTCTTTCCCTTTATGGGCCCGACTCTCGACCCAAAACCCCCCTAAACCCTTTTTGGCCCCGGCTCTTTTTCCCAAATTTCCCCGTCCTCCCTTTACCTTTTTCGTCCCAATCCTCTTCTCCTCTCCCACTTTACTCCGTTCCCAAGAAAATTTTCCCCTGTCCCACCCGGATTCCCCGTCCCCAAACCCCCTCTCTCCTTCCTGCCTTTTTCTTGGGGCCCAAGCATCTCGGGTTTGGTTTTTAGCATGACTCTTTTATTCCCCAAACCTTTTATTTCTTATCCAACCTGAAATCTTTGTCCCAAAGCCCCCCCTCCCTGACTAAACGTTACTCTCGGGGGAAAACTTCCCTTCCCGTCCCCGCCTCAAACTCGTCTTAAGCCTTTCCCCCTCTCCTACCCGACCCCGTCCCAAGCATCTCCCCTTTCCCGTCCAGCCTCACTCTCGTCCCCAAGGCCCCCGCTCTCTTTGGCTGCCCGACTCTCGTCCCCAAGCCTCTCTCTCCTGTCCTGCCTGAATCTCATCCCCAGCCTCTCTGCCCTGTCCTGGCCCGCTTCGTCCCAATCCCCTCCCCCTGTCCTGCCCGATTCTTTGTCCAAGACTCTCTCTTCTTTTCCTTTCCTGGGCTCTCGTTCAAGCCCCTCTTCCTCTCCCCTTGACTCTGTTCCAAACCCTCTCTTCCCGGGTTTCCTGGGCTTTATTTCCCCAAGCCCCCCTTTTCCTTTTTTGGGGTGACTCTGTCCCAAAAACCTCTTTTCTCCCGTTCTTTCCTGAGGGTTTTTTACCAAGCCTTTTCTCTCCTGTTGCGGCCTAAAACTTCGTCTCAAGCTCTCTCTTCCCTTTTCCCCCCATGACTCTTTCCCCCGTCTCTCTCTCCTTTTTTGCCTTTACTCTCGTTCCCCGAACCCTTTTCACCTTTTCCGGGCCCCAATTTCTTCCTAGTCTCTTCTCATGTTCCCGCCTCACTCTCGTCCCCAAACCCCCCTTTCCCGGGCTTCCCGACTCTCGTCCCAGGCCCCTTCTCTGGGGCTCCCGAAGCTCGTCCCCAGCCCCTCTCTCCTGACCAGCCTCATTCTCATCCCAAGCCCTCTCTCTCCTGCCCTGCCTGACTTTCGTCCAAAGCCTCTCTCCCCTCTTCAACTTGAATCTCGTCCAAAGCCTCTTTCTTCTGTCCAGCATGATCCTCGTCTCAAGCCTATCCTCGCCTGTCCAATCTCACTCTCGTCCAAAGCCTCTCTCACCTGTCATGACTGACTCTCATCACAAGCATCTCTCTCTGTTCAGCCTGACTCATAGCAAGCCTCTCTTCCTATCCAGACTGATTCTTGTTCCAAGCCTCACTCTCCTGTCCAGCCTCATTCTCGTCCGAACCCTTCCTCCCCTGTCCTGCCTGAGTCTCGTCCCCAACCCATCTCTCCTCTCAAGCCTCATTCTCATCCCAAGCCTCTCTCTCCTGCCCTACCTGACTCTCGTCCCGAGCCTTTCTCTCCTGTCCAGCCCAACTCTCTTCCCAAGCCTCTCTCCTCTCCTACCTGACACTCGTCCCAGGCGTCTTTCTCCTCTCCAGCCTGACTCTCGTCCCAAGCCTCTCTCACCTCTCCAGACCCACTTTCGTCCCAAGCCTCACTCTCCTGTCATGCCTGACTCTAGTCCCAAGCCTCTCTCTTCTGTCCTGCCTGACTCTCGTCCCAAGCCTTTCTCTCATGTCCTGCCTGACTCTAGTCCCAAGCCTCTCTTTCCTGTCATACCTGGATCTCGTCGCAAGCCTCTCTCTCTTGTCCAGCCTGACTTTCGTCCTAAGCCTCTATCTCCTGCCCTGCCTGACTCTCGTCCCAAGCCTCTCTCTCCTATCCTCCCTGACTCTCGTCCCAAGCCTCTCTCTCCTGTCCTGCCTGATTCTCGTCCCAAGACTCTCTCTTCTGTCCTGCCTGACTCTCGTCCCAAGCCTCTCTCTCCTCTCCTACCTGACTCTCGTTCCAACCCTCTCTCTCCAGTCATGCCTGACTCTCATCCCAAGCCCCTCTCTCCTTTTCGGCCTGACTCTCGTCCAAAGCCTCTCTCTCCTGTTCTGCCTGAGTCTTCTACCAAGCCTCTCTCTCCTGTGCGGCCTAACTCTCGTCTCAAGACTCTCTCTCTTCTCCTACCTGACTCTCTTCCCAAGTCTCTCTCTCCTTTCATGCCTGACTCTCGTCCCGAACCACTCTCACCTTTTCGGCCGAACTCTCTTCCCTAGTCTCTCTCTCATGTCCTGCCTCACTCTCGTCCCAAGCCTCTCTTTCCTGTCTTCCCCGACTCTCGTCCCAGGCCTCTCTCTACTGTACTGCCTGAAGCTCGTCCCCAGCCTCTCTCTCCTGACCAGCCTCATTCTCATCCCAAGCCTCTCTCTCCTGCCCTGCCTGACTTTCGTCCAAAGCCTCTCTCCCCTCTTCAACTTGAATCTCGTCCAAAGCCTCTTTCTTCTGTCCAGCATGATCCTCGTCTCAAGCCTATCTCTCCTGTCCAATCTCACTCTCGTCTCAAGCCTCTCTCACCTGTCATGCCTGACTCTCATCACAAGCATCTCTCTCCTGTTCAGCCAGACTCTCATCGCAAGCCTCTCTTTCCTATCCAGACTGGTTCTTGTTCCAAGCCTCACTCTCCTGTCCAGCCTCATTCTCGTCACAAGCCTTCCTCCCCTGTCCTGCCTGAGTCTCGTCCCCAGCCCGTGTCTCCTCCCAAGCCTCATTCTCATCCCAAGCCTCTCTCTCCTGCACTACCTGACTCGTCCCAAGCCTTTCTCTCCTGTCCAGCCTAACTCTCGTCCCAAGCCTCTCTCCTCTCCTACCTGACACTCGTCCCAGGCGTCTCTCTCCTGTCCAGCCTGACTCTCGTCCCAAGCCTCTCTCACCTCTCCAGACTCACTTTCGTCCAAAGCCTCACTCTCCTGTCATGCCTGACTCTAGTCCCAAGCCTCTCTTCTGTCCTGCCTGACTCTCGTCCCAAGCCTCTCTCTCCTGTCCTGCCTGATTCTCGTCCCAAGACTCTCTCTTCTGTCCTGCCTGACTCTCGTCCCAAGCCTCTCTCTCCTCTCCTACCTGACTCTCGTTCCAACCCTCTCTCTCCAGTCATGCCTGACTCTCATCCCAAGCCCCTCTCTCCTTTTCGGCCTGACTCTCGTCCAAAGCCTCTCTCTCCTGTTCTGCCTGAGTCTTCTACCAAGCCTCTCTCTCCTGTGCGGCCTAACTCTCGTCTCAAGACTCTCTCTCTTCTCCTACCTGACTCTCTTCCCAAGTCTCTCTCTCCTTTCATGCCTGACTCTCGTCCCGAACCACTCTCACCTTTTCGGCCGAACTCTCTTCCCTAGTCTCTCTCTCATGTCCTGCCTCACTCTCGTCCCAAGACTCTCTTTCCTGTCTTCCCCCGACTCTCGTCCCAGGCCTCTCTCTACTGTACTGCCTGAAGCTCGTCCTCAGCCTCTCTCTCCTGACCAGCCTCATTCTCATCCCAAGCCTCTCTCTCCTGCCCTGCCTGACTTTCGTCCAAAGCCTCTCTCCCCTCTTCAACTTGAATCTCGTCCAAAGCCTCTTTTTTCTGTCCAGCATGATCCTCGTCTCAAGCCTATCTCTCCTGTCCAATCTCACTCTCGTCCCAAGCCTCTCTCACCTGTCATGCCTGACTCTCATCACAAGCATCTCTCTCCTGTTCAGCCTGACTCTCATCGCAAGCCTCTCTTTCCTATCCAGACTGATTCTTGTTCCAAGCCTCACTCTCCTGTCCAGCCTCATTCTCGTCACAAGCCTTCCTCCTCTGTCCTGCCTGAGTCTCGTCCCCAGCCCGTGTCTCCTCCCAAGCCTCATTCTCATCCCAAGCCTCTCTCTCCTGCACTACCTGACTCGTCCCAAGCCTTTCTCTCCTGTCCAGCCTAACTCTCGTCCCAAGCCTCTCTCCTCTCCTACCTGACACTCGTCCCAGGCGTCTCTCTCCTCTCCAGCCTGACTCTCGTCCCAAGCCTCTCTCACCTCTCCAGACTCACTTTCGTCCAAAGCCTCACTCTCCTGTCATGCCTGACTCTAGTCCCAAGCCTCTCTTCTGTCCTGCCTGACTCTCGTCCCAAGCCTTTCCCTCATGTCCTGCCTGACTCTAGTCCCAAGCCTCTCTTTCCTGTCCTACCTGAATCTCGTCGCAAGCCTCTCTCTCCTGTCCATCCTGACTCTCGTCCTAAGACTCTCTCTCCTGTCCTGCCTTACTCTCGTCCCAAGCCTCTCTCTCCTATCCTGCCCGACTCTAGTTCCAAGCCTCTCTCTCCTGTCCAGCCCAACTCTCGTCCCAAGCCTCTCTCCTATCCTACCTGACACTCGTCCCAGGGGTCTCCCTCCTCTCCAGCCTGACTCTCGTCCCAAGCCTCTCTCAATTCTTCAGCCTCACTTTCGTCCCAAGCCTCTCCCTCCTGTCATGCCTTACTGTATTACCAAGCCTCTCTCTTCTGCCCTGCCTGACTCTCGTCCCGAGCCTCTAACTCCTGTCTCCTGTCCAGCCTGACTCTTGTCCCTAGTCTCTCTCTCCTCACCTTCCTGACTCTCGTTCCAAGCCTCTCTCTCCTGTCCTGCCTGACTCTCGTCCCAAGTATCTCTCTCCTATCCAGCCTGACTCTCGTCCCAAGCCTCTCTCAAATCCCCTACCTGATTCTCGTCTTAAGCCTCTCTATCTTGTCTAGCCTTACTCTCGTCCTAAGCCTAACTCTCCTGTCCAGCCTCAATCTCGTCTCAAGCCCCTCTCTCCTCTCCTACCAGGCTCTCGTCCCAAGCATCTCTCTCCTGTCCAGCCTGACTCTCGTCCCAAGCCTCTCTCTCCTTTCATGCCTTACTCTCGTCAAAAGAGTCTCTCTCCTGTCCTGCCTGACTCTTCTCCCAAGCCTCTCTCTCCTGTTCGGCCTAACTCTCGAGCCAAACCTCTCTCTCTTCTCCTACCTGACTAAAGTCCCAAGTCTTTCTCTCCTGTCCTGCCTGGCTCTCTTCCTAAGACCCACTCTCCTTTCCTACCTAACTCTCGTGCCAAGGCTCTTTCTCCTGTCCTGCCTGACTCTCTTCCCAAACCTCTCTCTCCTGTCCAGCCAGACTCTCGTCCCAAACCTCCCTCTCCTGTCCTGCCTCACTCTCCTCCCCAGCCCCTCTCTCCTGTCCAGCATTATTTTCATTCCAAGCCTCTCTCTCCTGTCCCACATGACTCTTGTCCCAAGCCTGTCTCTCCTTTCCAGCCTCACTCTCAGCCCAAACCTCTATCTCGTGTCATGCATCTCTCTTGTCCCAAGCATCTCTCTTCTGTTCAGCCTGATTCTCATCCCAAGCGTCTCTCTCTTATCCAACCTGAGTATCGTCACAAGCCTCTCTATCCTGTCTAGACTTACTCTCGTCCCAAGCCTCCCTCTCCTGCCCAGCCTCAATCTCGTCTCATGCCTCTCTCTCCTCTCCTACCTGACTCTCATCCCAAGAATCTTTCTCCTACCCAGCCTCACTCTCGTCCCAGCCCTCTCACTCCTTTCATACCTGACTCTCGTTCAAAGCCTCTCTCTCCTGTCCTGTTTGACTCGTCCCAAGCCTCTCTCTCCTGTCCTGCCTGACTCTCATCCCAAGCCTCTCTCTCCTCTCCTACCTGACTCTCGCCCCAACCCTCTCTCTCCTGTCATGCCGGACTCTCGTCCTAAGCCCCTCTCTCTTATTCGGCCTGACTGTCGTCCCAAGCCTCTCTCTACTGTCCTGCCTGACTCTTCTCCTTAGCCTCTCGCTTCTGTTCCGCCTAACTCTCGTCCCAGGCCTCTCTCTCTTCTCCTACCTGACTCACGTCCCAAGTCTTTCTCTCCTGTCCTGCCTGACTCTCTTCCTAAGACCCACTCTCCTTTCCTACCTGACTCTCGTGCCAAGGCTCTCTCTCCTGTCCTCCCTGATTCTTGTCCCAAAACCCTCTCTCCTCTCCTACCTGACTCTCTTCGCAAGTCTATCTCTCCTTTCATGCCTGACTCTCGACCCAAGCCCCTCTCACCTTTTCGGCCAGACTCTCTTCCCAAGTCTCTCCTGTCCTACCTGACTCTCGTCCCAATCCTCTCTCTCCTCTCCCTACATGACTCTCGTCCTAAGAATCTCTCCCCTGTCCTACCTGGATCTCGTCCCAAGCCTCTCTCTCCTGCCATGCCTCTCTCTTGTCCCAAGCATCTCGCTTCTGTTCAGCATGACTCTCATCCCAAGCCTCTATCTCTTATCCAACCTGACTCTCGTCCCAAGCCCCTCTCTCCTGACTAGCGTTACTCTCGTCCCAAGCTTCCCTCTCCTGTCCCGCCTCAATCTCGTCTCAAGCCTCTCCCTCCTCTCCTACCTGACCCTCGTCCCAAGCATCTCTCTCCTGTCCAGCCTCACTCTCGTCACAAGCCTCGCTCTCTTTTCATGCCTGACTCTCGTCCCAAGCCTCTCTCTCCTGTCCTGCCTGAATCTCATCCCTAGCCTCTCTGCCCTGTCCTGCCTGACTCTCGTCCCAATCCTCTCTCCTGTCCTGCCTGATTCTCGTCCCAAGACTCTCTCTTCTGTCCTACCTGACTCTCGTCTCAAGCCTCTCTCTCCTCTCCTACTTGACTCTCGTTCCAACCCTCTCTCTCCAGTCATGCCTGACTCTCATCCCAAGCCCCTCTCTCCTTTTCGGCCTGACTCTCGTCCAAAGCCTCTCTCTCCTGTTCTGCCTGAGTCTTCTACCAAGCCTCTCTCTCCTGTGCGGCCTAACTCTCGTCTCAAGACTCTCTCTCTTCTCCTCCATGACTCTCTTCCCAAGTCTCTCTCTCCTTTCATGCCTGACTCTCGTCCCGAACCCCTCTCACCTTTTCGGCCGAATTCTCTTCCCTAGTCTCTCTCTCATGTCCTGCCTCACTCTCGTCCCAAGCCTCTCTTTCCTGTCTTCCCCGACTCTCGTCCCAGGCCTCTCTCTCCTGGACTGCCTGAAGCTCGTCCCCAGCCTCTCTCTCCTGACCAGCCTCATTCTCATCCCAAGCCTCTCTCTCCTGCCCTGCCTGACTTTCGTCCAAAGCCTCTCTCCCCTCTTCAACTTGAATCTCGTCCAAAGCCTCTTTCTTCTGTCCAGCATGATCCTCGTCTCAAGCCTATCTCTCCTGTCCAATCTCACTCTCGTCCAAAGCCTCTCTCACCTGTCATGACTGACTCTCATCACAAGCATCTCTCTCCTGTTCAGCCTGACTCATAGCAAGCCTCTCTTTCCTATCCAGACTGATTCTTGTTCCAAGCCTCACTCTCCTGTCCAGCCTCATTCTCGTCCGAACCCTTCCTCCCCTGTCCTGCCTGAGTCTCGTCCCCAACCCATCTCTCCTCTCAAGCCTCATTCTCATCCCAAGCCTCTCTCTCCTGCCCTACCTGACTCTCGTCCCGAGCCTTTCTCTCCTGTCCAGCCCAACTCTCTTCCCAAGCCTCTCTCCTCTCCTACCTGACACTCGTCCCAGGCGTCTCTCTCCTCTCCAGCCTGACTCTCGTCCCAAGCCTCTCTCACCTCTCCAGACTCACTTTCGTCCCAAGCCTCACTCTCCTGTCATGCCTGACTCTAGTCCCAAGCCTCTCTCTTCTGTCCTGCCTGACTCTCGTCCCAAGCCTTTCTCTCATGTCCTGCCTGACTCTAGTCCCAAGCCTCTCTTTCCTGTCATACCTGGATCTCGTCGCAAGCCTCTCTCTCTTGTCCAGCCTGACTTTCGTCCTAAGCCTCTCTCTCCTGCCCTGCCTGACTCTCGTCCCAAGCCTCTCTCTCCTATCCTCCCTGACTCTCGTTCCAAGCCTCTCTCTCCTGTCCAGCCCAACTCTCGTCCCAAGCCTATCTCCTATCCTACCTGACACTCGTCCCAGGCGTCTCACTCCTCTCCAGCCTGACTTTCGTCCCAATCCTTTCTCAACTCTTCAGCCTCACTTTCGTCCCAAGCCTCTCTCTCCTGCAATGCCTTACTCTATTACCAAGCCTCTCTCTTCTGCCCTGCCTGACTCTCGTCCCAAGCCTCTAACTACTGTCCAGCCTGACTCTCGTCCCAAGCCTCTCTCTCCTCACCTACCTGACTCTCGTCTCAAGCCTCTCTCTCCTGTCCTGCCTGACTCTCGTCCCAAGCCTCTCTCTCCTTTTCGGCCTGACTCTCGTTCCAAGCCTCTCTCTCCTGTCCTGCCTGAGTCTTCTCCCAAGCCTCTCTCTCCTGTTCGGCCTAACTCTCGTCTCAAGCCTCTCTCTCTTCTCCTACCTGACTCTCGTCCCAAGTCTTTCTCTCCTCTCCTGCCTGACTCTCTTCCTAAGACCCAGTCTCCTTTCCTACATGACTCTCGTGCCAAGGCTCTCTCTCCTGTCCTGCCTGACTATCCTCCCAAAATCCTCTCTCCCCTCCTAACTGACCTTCTTCCAAAGTCTCTCTCTCCTTTCAGGCCTGACTCTCGTCCCGAACCCTCTCACCTTTTCGGCCGAACTCTCTTCGCAAGTCTCTCTCATGTCCTGGCTGACTCTCGTCCCAAGCCTCTCTTTCCTGGCTTACCCGACTCTCGTCCCAAGCCTCTGTCTCCTGTACTGCGTGAAGCTCGTTCCCACCCTCACTCTCCTGTCCAGCCTCATTCTCATCCCAAACCTTTCTCTCCTGCCATTCCTGACTTTCGTCCCAAGCCTCTCTCCCCTCTCCAACCTGAATCTCCTCCCAAGCCTCTTTCTCCTGTCCAGCCTGATTCTCGTCTCAAGCCCCTCTCTCCTGTCCAGCCTCACTTTCGTCACAAGCCTCTCTCCCCTGTCATGCTTGACTCTCATCACAAGCATCTCTCTCCTGTTCAGCCTGACTATCATCCCAAGCCTCTCTTTACTATCCAGACTGATTCTTGTTCTAAGCCTCTCTCTACTCCCCAGCCTCATTCTCATCCCAAGTCTCTCTCTCCTGCCCTGCCTGACTCTCGTCCTAAGCCTCTCTCTTTTGTCCTGCCTGACTCTCGTTCCAAGTCTCTCTCTCCTATCCTACCTGATTCTCATTCCAAGCCTCTCTCTCCTGTCCAGCCCAACTCTCGTCCCAAGCCTCTCTCCTCTCCTACCTGACACTTGTTCCAAGCCTGTCTCTTCTCTCCAACCTGAATCTTGTCCCAAGCCTCTTTAACCTCTCCAGCCTCACTTTCGTACCAAGCTTCTATCTCCTGTCATGCCTTACTCTAGTCCCAAGCCTCTCTCTTCTCTCCTGCCTGATTCTCGTCCAAAGCCTCTCTTACCTGTCCAGCCTGACTCTCATTCCAAGCCTCTCTCTCCTCTCCTACCTGACTCTCGTCCAAAGCCTCCCTATACTGTCTAGCCTTACTCTCGTCCCAAGCCTCCCTCTACTGTCCAGCTTCAATCTCGTCTCAAGCCTCTCTCCTCTCCTACCTAACTCTCGTCACAAGAATCTCTCTCCTGTCCAGCCTCACTCTCGTCCCAAACCTCTCTCTCCTTTCATGCCTAACTCGTCCCAAGCCTCTCTCTCCTATCCTGCCTGACTCTAGTCGCAAGCCTCTCTCTCCTGTCCTGCCTGACTCTCGTTCCAAGCCTCTCTCTCCTATCCTGCCTGACTCTCATTCCAAGCCTCTCTCTCCTGTCCAGCCCAACTCTCGTCCCAAGCCTCTCTCCTCTCCTACCTGACACTTGTTCCAAGCGTGTCTCTTCTCTCCAACCTGAATCTTGTCCCAAACCTCTTTCACCTCTCCAGCCTCACTTTCGTACCAAGCTTCTATCTCCTGTCATGCCTTACTCTAGTCCCAAGCTTCTCTCTTCTCTCCTGCCTGATTCTCGTCCCAAGCCTCTCTCTCCTGTCCAGCCTGACTCTCATTCCAAGCCTCTCTCTCCTCTCCTACCTGACTCTCGTCCAAAGCCTCTCTATACTGTCTAGCCCTACTCTCGTCCTAAGCCTCCCTCTCCTGTCCAGCTTCAATCTCGTCTCATGCCTCTCTCCTCTCCTACCTGACTCTCGTCAAAAGCATCTCTCTCCTGTCCAGCCTCACTCTCGTCCCAAACCTCTCTCTCCTTTCATGCCTGACTCTCGTCCCAAGCCTCTCTCTCCTGTCCTGCCTGACTCTAGTCACAAGCCTCTCTCTCCTGTCCTGCCTGAGTCTTCTCCCGAGCCTCTCTCTCCTGTTCGGCCTAACTCTCGTCTCAAGCCTCTCTCTCTTCTCCTACCTGACTCTCGTCCCAAGTCTTTCTCTCCTCTCCTGCCTGACTCTCTTCCTAAGACCCAGTCTCCTTTCCTACATGACTCTCGTGCCAAGGCTCTCTCTCCTGTCCTGCCTGACTATCCTCCCAAAATCCTCTCTCCCCTCCTAACTGACCTTCTTCAAAAGTCTCTCTCTCCTTTCAGGCCTGACTCTCGTCCCGAACCCTCTCACCTTTTCGGCCGAACTCTCTTCGCAAGTCTCTCTCATGTCCTGGCTGACTCTCGTCCCAAGCCTCTCTTTCCTGGCTTACCCGACTCTCGTCCCAAGCATCTGTTTCCTGTACTGCCTGAAGCTCATCCCTACCCTCACTCTCCTGTCCAGCCTCATTCTCATCCCAAACCTCTCTCTCCTGCCATTCCTGACTTTCGTCCCAAGCCTCTCTCTCCTCTCCAACCTGAATCTCCTCCCAAGCCTCTTTCTCCTGTCCAGCCTGATTCTCGTCTCAAGCCCCTCTCTCCTGTCCAGCCTCACTTTCGTCACAAGCCTCTCTCCCCTGTCATGCTTGACTCTCATCACAAGCATCTCTCTCCTGTTCAGCCTGACTATCATCCCAAGCCTCTCTTTACTATCCAGACTGATTCTTGTTCCAAGCCTTTCTCTACTCCCCAGCCTCATTCTCATCCCGAGCCTCTCTCTCCTGCCCTGCCTGACTCTCGTCCTGAGCCTCTCTCTTTTGTCCTGCCTGACTCTCGTTTCAAGCCTCTCTCTCCTATCCTGCCTGACTCTCATTCCAAGCCTCTCTCTCCTGTCCAGCCCAACTCTCGTCCCAAGCCTCTCTCCTCTCCTACCTGAAACTTGTTCCAAACCTGTCTCTTCTCTCCAACCTGAATCTTGTCCCAAGCCTCTTTAACCTCTCCAGCCTCACTTTCGTACAAAGCTTCTATCTCCTGTCATGCCTTACTCTAGTCCCAAGCCTCTCTCTTCTCTCCCGCCTGATTCTCGTCCAAAGCCTCTCTCTCCTGTCCAGCCTGACTCTCATTCCAAGCCTCTCTCTCCTCTCCTAACTGACTCTCGTCCAAAGCCTCCCTATACTGTCCAGCCTTACTTTCGTCCCAAGCCTCCCTCTCCTGTCCAGCTTCAATCTCGTCTTAAGCCTCTCTCCTCTCCTACCTAACTCTTGTCACAAGCATGTCTCTCCTGTCCAGCCTCACTCTCGTCCCAAACCTCTCTCTCCTTTCATGCCTAACTCTCGTCCCAAGCCTCTCTCTCCTATCCTGCCTGACTCTAGTCGCAAGCCTCTCTCTCCTATCCAGCATGACTCTCGTCCCATGCCTCTCTCTCATCCAATACTTGATTCTCGTCTCAAGCCTCTCTATCTTATCTAGAGTTACTCTCGTTCCAGGCCTCCCTCTCCTGTCCAGCCTCAATCTCGTCTCAAGACCCTCTCTCCACTCCTACCAGACTCTCGTCCCAAGCATCTCTCTCCTGTCCAGCCTCACTCTCGTCCTAAACTTCTCTCTCCTTTCATGCCTTACTCTCGTCCCCAGGTTCTCTCTCCTGTCCTGGCTGACTCTCGTCCCATGCCTCTCTCTCATCCAATACCTGATTCTCGTCTCAAGCCTCTCTATCTTATCTAGCGTTACTCTCGTTCCAGGCCTCCCTCTCCTGTCCAGCCTCAATCTCGTCTCAAGACCCTCTCTCCCCTCCTACCAGACTCTCGTCCCAAGCATCTCTCTCCTGTCCAGCCTCACTCTCGTCCTAAGCTTCTCTCTCCTTTCATGCCTTACTCTCGTCCCCAGGTTCTCTCTCCTGTCCTGGCTGACTCTCGTCCCTAGCCTCTCTGTCCTGTCTTGCCTGACTCTCGTCCCAAGCTTCTCTCTCCTATCCTGTCTGACTCTCGTCCCAACCCTCTCTCTTCTATCCTGCATGACTCTCGTGCCAAGGCTCTCTCTCCTGTCCTACCTGACTCTCGTCCCAAAACCCTCTCTCCTCTCCTACCTGACTCTCTTCCCAAGTCTCTCTCTCCTTTCATGCGTGACTCTCGACCCAAACCCCTGTCACCTTTTCGGCCGGACTCTCTTCCCAAGTCCCTCCTGTCCTGCCTTACTATCGTCCCAATCCTCTCTCTCCTCTCTTACCTGACTCTCGTCCCAAGCATCTCTCTCCTGTCCTACCTGACTCTCGTCCCAAGCCTATCTCTCCAGTCCTGCCTGACTCTCATCCCAAACCTCTCTCTCCTATCAAGCCTGACTCTCATCCCATACCTCCCTCTCCTGTCCTGCCTGACTCTCGTCCCCAGCCCCTCTCTCCTGTCCAGCCTTTTTTTCATTCCAAGCCTCTCTCTCCTGTCCTACCTGACTCTCTTCTCAAGCCTCTCTCTCCTTTCCAGCCTCACTCTCATCCCAAGCCTCTGTCTCCTGGCATGCCTCTCTCTTGTCCCAAGCATCTCTCTTCTGTTCAGCCTGACTCTCATCCCAAGCGTCTCTCTCTTATCCAACCTGACTATCGTCCCAAGCCTTTCTCTCCTGTCCAGCCTGACTCTCGGCCCAAGCCTCTCTCTCCTGACTAGCCTTACTCTAGTCCTAATCCTCCCTCTCCTGTCCCGCCTGACTCTCGTCCAAAGCCTCTCTGTCCTGTCCTACCTCAGTCTCGTCCCAAGTCTCTCTCTCCTGTCATGCCTCACTCTCGTCCCAAGCCCCTCTCTCCTTTTCGGCCTGACTCTCGTCCAATGCCTCTCTCTCCTGGCCTGCCTGACTTTTCTCCCAAGCCAATCTCTCCTGTTCGGCCTAACTCTCGTCCCAAGAATCTCTCTCTTCTCCTACCTGACTAACGTCCCAATTCATTCTCTCCTGTCCTGCCTGACTCTCTTCATTAGACCCACTCTCCTTTGCTACCTCACTCTCGTGCCAAGGCTCTCTCTCCTGTCCTGCCTGACTCTCGTCCCAAAACCGTCTCTCCTCTCCTACCTGACTCTCTTCCCAAGTCTCTCTCTCCTTTCATGCCTGATTCTCGACCCAACCCTCTATCTACTGTCATGGGTCTCTCTTGTCCGAAGCATCTCTCTTCTGTTCAGCCTGACTTTCATCCTAAGCGTCTCTCTCTTATCCAACCTGACTATCGTCCCAAGCCCCTCTTTCCTATCCTACCTGACTCTCGCCGCAAGCCTCTCTCTCCTGTCCCGCCTGACTCTCGTCCCAAACCTTACTCTCCTATCCAGCCTGAATCTCGTCCCAAACCTTCCTCCCCTGTCCTGCCTGACTATCGTCCCAAGCCTCTCTCTCTCTTATCCAACATGACTATCGTCCCAGGCCTCTCTCTCCTGTCCAGCCTGACTCTCATCCCAAGCCTCTCTCTCCTGACTAGCATTACTCTAGTCCCAACCCTCCCTCTCCTGTCCTGCCTGACTCTTGTCCCAAGCCTCTCTCTCCTGTCCTGCCTCACTCACATCCTAAGCCGCTCTCTTCTTTCCAGCCCAAATCTCGTCAGAAGCCTCTCTCCTCTCCTACCTGACTCTCGTCCCAAGCCTCTCTCTCCTCCCCAGCCTGACTCTCGTACCAAGTCACTCTCACCTCTCCAGCCTCACTTTCGTCCCAAGCCTCTCTCTCCTGTCATGACTTACTCTAGTCCCAAGCCTCTCTCCTCTGTCCTGCCTGACTCGCGTCCCAAGACTCTCTCTCTTGTCCAGCCTGACTATCGTCCCAAGCCTCTCTCTCCTCTCCTACCTGACTCTCGTCCCAAGCCTCTCTATCCTGTCTAGCCTTACTCTCGTCCCAACCCTCCCTCTCCTGTCCAGCCTCAATCTCGTCTCAAGCCTCTCTCCTCTCGTACCTGACTCTCGTCACAAGCATCTCTCTCTTGTCCAGCCTCACTCTCGTCCCAAGCCTCTCTCTCCTTTCATGCCTAACTCTCGTGTCAAGCCTCTCTCTCCTGTCCATCCTGACTCTCGTCCCAAGCCTCTCTCTCCTATCCAGCCTGACTCTCGTCCCAAGCCTCTCTCTCCTATCCAGCCTGACTCTCGTCCCAAGCCTCTCTCTCTTCCCCTACCTGATTCTCGTCCCAGGCCTTTCTATCCTGTCTAAACTTACGCTCGTCCCAAGCCTTCGTCTCCTATCCAGCCTCAATCTCGTCTCAAGCCTCTCTCTCCTCTCCTACCTGACTCTCGTCACACGCATCTTTCTCCTGTCTAGCCTCACTCTCGTCCCAGCCCTCTCTCTCCTTTCATACCTGACTCTCGTCCCAAGGGTCTCTCTCCTGTCCTGCCTGATTTTCGTCCCTAGCCTCTCTGTCCTATCCTGCCTGACTCTCGTCCCATGCCTCTCTCTCCTGTCCTGTCTGACTCCCGTCCCAAGCCTCTCTCTCCTGTCCTGCCTGACTCTCATCCGAAGCTGCTCTCTCCTCTCCTACCTGACTCTCGCCCGAACCCTCTCACTCCTGTTATGCCAGACTCTCGTCCCAAGCCCCTTTCTCCTTTTCGGCTTGACTCTCGTCCCAAACCTCTCTCTACTGTCCTTCCTGACTCTTCTCCCAAGACTCTCTCTTCTGTTCAGCCTAACTCTCGTCCCAAGCCTCTCTCTCTTCTACCTGACTCACGTCCCAAGTCTTTCTCTCCTGTCCTGCCTGACACTCATCCTAAGACCCACTCTTCTTTCCTACCTGACTCGCGTGCCAAGGCCCTCTCTCCTGTCCTCCCTGACTCTCGTCCCAAAACTCTCTCTCCTCTCCTACCTGACTTTCTTCCCCATTCTCTCTCTCCTTTCATGCCTCACTCTCGACCCAAGCCCCTCTCAGCTTTTCGGCCGGACTTTCTTCCCAAGTCTATCCTGTCCTGCCTGACTCTCGTCCCAAGCCTCTCTCTCCTTTCCAGCCTCACTTTCGTCCCACGCCTCTATCTCCTGTCATGCCTCTCTCTCTTGTCCCAAGCATCTCTCTTCTGTTCAGCCTGACTCTCAATCCAAGCCTCTCTCTCTGATCCAACCTGACTCTCGTCCCAAGCCTCTCTCTCCTGACTAGCCTTACTCTAGTCCCAATCTTCCCTCTGTTGTCCTGCCTGACTCTCGTCCCAAGCCTCTCTCTCCTGTCATGCCTCACTCTCGTCCCAAGCCTCTCTCTTCTTTCTAGTCCAACTCTCGTCCCAAGCCTCTCTACTCTCTTACCTGACTCTCGTCCCAAGCCTCTCTCACCTCTCCAACCTCACTTTCGTCCCAAGCCTCACTCTCCTGTCATGCCTGACTCTAGTCCCAAGCCTCTCTCTTCTGTCCTGCCTAACTCTCGTCCTAAGCCTCTCTCTCCTGTCCTACCTGACTCTCGTCCCAAGCCTCTCTATCCTGTCTAACCTTACTCTCGTCCCAAGCCTCCCTCTCCTCTCCAGCCTCAATCTCGTCTCAAGCCTCTGTCTCCTATCCTACCTGACTTTCGTCACAAGCATCTCTCTCCTGTCCAGCCTCACTCTCGTCCCGAGCCTCTCTCTCATCACCTACCTGATTCTCGTCCCAAGCCTGTCTATCTTGTCTAGCCTTACTCTCGTCCCAAGTCTCCCTCTCCTGTCCAGCCTTAATCTCGTCTCAAGCATCTCTCTCCTCTCCTACCTGACTCTCGTCCCAAGCATCTTTCTCCTGTCCAGCCTCGCTCTCGTCCCAACCCTCTCTCTCCTTTCATGCCTGACTCTCGTCCCAAGGGTCTCTCTCCTGTCCTGCCTGACTCTCGTCCTAGCCTCTCTGTCCTGTCCTGCCTGACTCTCGTCCCAAGCCTCTTTCTCCTATCCTGCCTAACTCACGTCCCAAGCCTCTCTCTCCTATCCTGCGTGACTCTCGTCCCTAGCCTCTCTCTCTTCTCTTACCTAACTCTCGCCCCAACCCTCTCTCACCTGTCATGCCTGACTCTCGTCCTAAGCCCCTTTTTTCTTTTCGGCCTGACTCTCATCCCAAGCCTCTCTCTCCTGTTCGGCCTCACTCTCGTCGCAAGCCTCTCTCTCTTCTCTTACCTAACTCACGTCCCAAGTCCTTCTCTCCTGTCCTGCCTGACTCTCTTCCAAAGACCCACTCTCCTTTCCTACCTGACTTTCGTGCCAAGGCTCTCTCTCCTCTCCTGCCTGACTCTCGTCCCAAAACCCTCTCTCCTCTCCTACCTGACTCTCTTCCCAAGTCTCTCTCTCCTTTCATGCCTGACTCTCGTCCCAAGCCTCTCTCTCCTGTCATACCTGACTCTCGTCCCAAGCCTCTCTCTCCTGTCCTGCCTGACTCTAGTACCAAACCTCCCTCTCCTGTCCTGCCTCACTCTCGTCCCCAGCACCTCTCTCCTGTCCAGCCTCATTTTCATTCCAAGCCTCTCTCTCCTGTCCTACCTGACTCTCGTCCCAAACCTCTCCTTTCCAGCCTCAATTTCGTCCCAAGCCTCTATCTCCTGTCATGCCTCTCTCTTGTACCAAGCATCTCTCTTCTGTTCAGCCTGACTCTCATCCCAAGCCTCTCTCTCTTATCCAACCTGAATCTCGTCCCAAGACTGTCTCTCCTGTCCAGCCTGACTCCCGTCCCAAGCTTCTCTCTCCTGACTTGCCTTACTCTAGTCCCAATCACCCCTCTCCTGCCCTGCCTGACTCTCTTCCAAAGACCCACTCTCCTTTCCTACCTGACTCTCGTGCCAAGGCTCTCTCTCCTTTCCTGCCTGACTCTCGTCCCAAAACCCTCTCTCCTCTCCTACCTGACTCTCTTCCCAAGTCTCTCTCTCCTTTCATGCCTGACTCTCGTCCCAAGCCCCTCTCATCTTTTCGGCCGGACTCTCTTCCCAAGTCTCTCCTGTCCCGACTGACTCTCGCAACAATCCTCTCTCTCTTCTCTTACCTAACTCTCGTCCCAAGCCTCTCTCTCCTGTCATACCTGACTCTCGTCCCAAGCCTCTCTCTCCTGTCCTGCCTGACTCTAGTACCAAACCTCCCTTTCCTGTCCTGCCTCACTCTCGTCCCCAGCCCCTCTCTCCTGTCCAGCCTCATTTTCATTCCAAGCCTCTCTCTCCTGTCCTACCTGACTCTCGTCCCAAGCCTCTCTCTCCTTTCCAGCCTCAATTTCGTCCCAAGCCTCTATCTCCTGTCATGCCTCTCTCTTGTACCAAGCATCTCTCTTCTGTTCAGCCTGACTCTCATCCCAAGCCTCTCTCTCTTATCCAACCTGAATCTCGTCCCACGACTGTCTCTCATCTCCAGCCTGACTCTCGTCCCAAGCTTCTCTCTCCTGACTTGCCTTACTCTAGTCCCAACCACCCCTCTCCTATCCTGCCTGATTCTCGTCTCAAGACTCTCTCCTCTCCTACCTGACTCTCGTTCCAAGCCTCTCTCTCCTCTCCATCCTGACTCTCGTCCCAAGCCTCTCTCTCCTGTACAGCCTCACTCTCGTCCCAAATCTCTCTCTCCTGTCCTTCCTGACTCTCGTCCAAAGCCTCTCTCTCCTGTCCTGCCTGAGTCTCGTACCAAGCCTCTCTCTTCTTTCCATCCTGACTCTTGTACCAAGCCTCTCTCCTCTCCTACCTGACTCTCATCCCAAGCCTCTCTCTCCTGTCTAGCCAGACTCTCGTCCCAAGCATCTCTCTCCTGTCTAGCCTTTAATCGTCCCATGCCTACCTCTCCTGTCCAGCCTCAATCTCGTCTCAAGCCTCTCCCTCCTCTCCTACCTGACTCTCGTCCCCAGCCTCTCTCTCCTGCCCTGCCTCAGTCTCGTCCCAAGCCTCTCTCTCCTTTCATGCCTGACTCTCGTCCTAACCCTCTCTCTCCTGTCCTGCCTTACTCTCGTCCCTAGCTTCTCTGTCCTGTCCAGCCTCAATCCCGTCTCAAGCCGCTCTCTCCTATCGAACCTCACTCTCGTCCCAAGCCTCTCTCTCCTGTCATGCCTGACTCTCGTCCCAAACCTCTCTCTCCTGTCCTGCCTGACTCTCGTCCCTAGCATCTTTGTCCTGTCCTGCCTGCCCCTCGTCCTAAGCCCGTCTCTCCTCTCCTACCTGGCTCTCGTCCCAACCCTCTCCCTCTTGTCTTGCCTGACTCTTGTCCGAAGCCTCACTCTGCTGTCCGGCATAACTCTCGTCTCAAGCCTCTCCCTCCTGTCCAGCCTGACTCATCGTCCCAAGCCTCTCTCTCCTCTCCTGTCTGACTCTCGTCGCAAGCCTCTCTCTCGTGCCCTTTCTGACTCTTGTCCCAAGCCTTTCTTTCCTCTCCTACCTAACTCTCGTTCTAAGCCCCTCTCTCCTTCTCGGCCTGACTCTCTCCCAAGCCTCTCTCTCCTGTCCTACCTGACTCTTGTCCCAAACCTCTCTCTCCTGTCCTGCCTAACTCTTGTCCCAAGCCTCTCTCTCCTGTCCTGCCTCTATCTCATCCCAAGCCTCTCTCCTATCGAACCTGACTCTCGTCCCGAACCCCTCTCATCTTTTCGGCCAAACTCTCTTCCCAAGTCTCTCTCTCCTGGCTTACCCGACTCTCGTCCCAAGCCTCTCTCTCCAGTCCAGCCTCATTCTTATCCCAAACCTCTCTCTCCTTTCCTTCCTGACTTTCGTCCTAAGCCTCTCTTCCCTCTCCAACCTGAATCTCGTCCCAGGCCTCTTTCTCCTGTCCAGCCTGAATCTCGTCTCAAGCCTCTCTTGTCCAACCTCACTCTCGTCCCAAGCCTCTCTCTCCTGTCATGCCTGACTCTCATCACAAGCATCTCTCTCCTGTTCAGCCTGACTCTCATCCCAAGCCTCTCTTTCCTATCCAGCCTGATTCTTGTTCCAAGCCTCTCTCTCCTGTCCAGCCTCACTCTTGACCCATGTCTCTATCTCCTATCCTACCTGAGTCTCGTCCCCAACCCCTCTCTCCTCCCCAGCCTCATTCTCATCCCAAGCCTCTCTCTCCTGCCCTGCCTGACTCTCGTCCCAAGACTCCGTCTCCTGTCCTACCTGAATCTCGTCGCAAGCTTCTCTCTCCTGTCCAGCCTGACTCTCGTCCTAAGCCTCTCTCTCCTGTCCTGCCTTACTCTCGTCCCAAGTCCTCTCTCTCCTCTCCTACCTGACTCTCGTTCCAACCCTCTCTCCCCTATCATGCCCGACTCTCGTCCCAAACCCTTCTCTCCTTTTCGGCCTGACTCTTGTCTCAAGCCTCTCTCTCCTGTCCTACCTGACTCTCGTCACAAGCCTGTCTCTCCTGTCCAGCCTCACTCTCGTTCCAAGCCTCTCTCTCCTGTCATGCCTGACTCTCTTCCCAACCCTCTCTCTCCTGTCCTGCCTGACTCTTGTCCCTAGCCTTTCTGTCCTGTCCTGCCTGACTCTTGTCCTAAGCCCGTCTCTCCTCCCCTACCTTATTCTTGTCCAAACCCTCTCTCTCCTGTCCTGCCTGACTCTCGTCCGAAGCCTCTCTCTGCTGTCCGGAATAACTCGTCTCAATCCTCTCTCTCCTGTCAAGCCTGACTCTCGTCCAAAGACTCTCCCTTCTGTTCAGCCTGGCTCTCATCCCAAGTCTCTCTCTCTTATCCAACCTGACTCTCGTCCCAAGCTTCTCTCTCCTGTCCAGTCTGACTCTCGTCCCAAACCTCTCTCTCCTGACTAGCCTTACTCTAGTCCCAATCTTCCCTGTACTGTCCTGCCTGACTCTCGCCCTAAGCCTCTCTCTTCTTTCCAGCCTGACTCTCGTTCCAAGCCTCTCTCCTCTCCTACCTGACTCTCGTTCCAAGCCTCTCTCTCCTATACAGCCTGACTCTCGTCCCAAGCCTCTGTCACCTCCCCAGCCTCACTTTCGTAATAACCCTCTCTCTCCTGCCATAACTGACTCTAGTCCCAAGCCTCTCTCTTCTGTCCTGCCTGACTCTCGTCCTAATACTCTCTCTCCTGTCTTGCCTTACTCTCGTCCCAAGCCTCTCTCTCCTCTCCTACCTGACTCTCGTCCCAAGCTTCTCTATCCTGTCTTGCCTTACTCTCGTCCGAAGCCTCCCTCTCCTGTCCAGCCTCAATCTCGTCCCAAGCCTCTCTCTCTCCTCTCCTTCCTGACTCTTGTCACAAGCATCTCTCTTCTGTCCAGCCTCACTCTCGTTCCAAGCCTCTCTCTCATTTCACGCATGACTCTCGTCCCAAGCCTCTCTCTCCTTTATGCCTGACTCTCGTTCCTAGTCGCTCTGTCCTGTCCTGCCTGACTCTCGTCCCAAACCCCTCTCACCTTTTCGGCCAGACACTCTTCCCAAGTCCTGCCTGGCTATTCTCCCAAACCTCTCCCTCCTGTTCTGCCTAACTCTCGTCCCAAGCCTCTCTCTCCTCTCCTACCTGACTCTCGTCCCAAGTCTTTCTCTCCTGTCTTGCCTGACCCTTCCTAAGACCCACTCTCCTTTCCTACCTAACTTTCGTGCCAAGGCTTTCTCCCCTGTCCCGCCTGACTCTCGTCCCAAGCCTCTCTCTCCTGTCTTACCCGACTCTCGTCCAAAGCCTCTCTCTCCTGTACTGCCTGAAGCTCGTCCCCAGCCTCTCTCTCCTGTCCAGCCTCATTCTCATCCCAATCCTCTCTCCTGCCCTGCCTGACTTTCGTCCCAAGCCTCTCTCCCCTCTCCAACCTCAATCTCGTCCCAAGCCTCTTTCTCCTGTCCAGCCTGATTCTCGTCTCAAGCCTCTCTATCCTGTCCAGCCTCACTCTCATCCCAATCCTCTCTCCTGCCCTGCCTGACTTTCGTCCCAAGCCTCCTCCCCTCTCCAACCTCAATCTCGTCCCAAGCCTCTTTCTCCTGTCCAGCCTGATTCTCGTCTCAAGCCTCTCTATCCTGTCCAGCCTCACTCTCGTCCCAAGCCTCTCTATCCTGTCAAGCCTGACTCTCATCTCAAGCATCTCTCTCCTGTTCAGCATGACTTTCATCCCAAGCCTCTCTCTCCTATCCAGCCTGGTTCTCGTTCCAAGCCTCTCTCTCCTGTCCAGCCTCACTCTCGTCCCAAGCCTCCCTTTCCTGTCCTACCTGAATCTCGTCGCAAGCCTCTCTCTCCTGCCCAGCAGACTCTCGTCCTAAGCCTCTCTCGCTTGTCCTGCCTGTCTCTCGTCCTATGCCTCTCTCTCCTATCTTGCCTGACTCTCGTTTCAAGCCTCTCTCTTCTCTCCTACCTGACTCTCTTCCCAAGCCTCTCTCTCCTGTTATGCCTGACTCTCGTCCCCAGCCTCTCTCTCCTGTCCTGCCTGACTCTCGTCCCAAGCCTCTCTCTCATCCCCTACCTGATTCTAGTCCCATGCCTCTCTATCCTGTCTATCCTTACTCTCATCAAACACCTCCCTCTCCTGTTTAGCCTCAATCTCGTCTGAAGCCTCTCTCTCCTCTCCTACCTGACTCTCGCCCCAAGCATATCTCGCCTGTCTAGCCTCACTCTCGTCCCAAGTCTCTCTGTCCTGTCCTGCCTGACTCTCGTCACAAGCCTCTTTCTCCTGTCCTGCCTGACTCTCGTCCCAAGTGTATCTCTCTTGGCCAGCCTGACTCTCGTCCCAAGCCTCTCTCTCCTCTCCTGCCTGACTCTCGTTCCAACACTCTCTCTCCTGTCGTGCCTCACTCTCGTCCCAAGCCTATCTCTCCTCTCCTACCTGACTTTCGTCCGAAGCCTCTCTCTCATGTCCAGCCTCCATCTCGTCTCAAGCCTCTCTTTCCTCTGCTACCTGACTTTCCTCCAAAGCCTCACTGTCCTGTCCAGCCTCACTCTCGTCCCAAGGCTCGCTCTCCTGTCATGCCTGACTCTCTTCCCAACTCTCTCTCTTCTGTCTTACCTGACTCTCGTCCCTAGCCTTTCTGTCCTGTCCTGGTTGACTCTCGTCCTAAGCCCGTCTCCCCTCTCCTACTTGACTCCCGTCCCAACCCTATCTCTCCTGTCCTGCCTGAATCTCGTCCGAAGCCTCTCTCTGCTGTCCGGCATAACTCTCGTCTCAAGCATCTCTCTCCTGTCCAGACTGACTCTAGTCCCAAGCCTCTCTCTCCTGTTCAGCCTGACTCTCATCCCAAACCTCTCTCTCTTATCCAGCCTGACTCTCGTCCCAAGCCTCTCTCTCCTCTCCTACCTAACTCTCGTCCCAAGCCTCTCTCCTGTCCAGCCAAACTCTCGTCCCAAGCCTCTCTCTCCTGTCCAGCTTGACTCTCGTCCAAGCCTCTCTCTCCTGTCTAGCCTTAAATTCGTCCCAATCCTCCTTCTCCTCTCCAGCCTCACTCTCGTCCCAAGCCTCTCTCTCTCGTGTCTAGCCTTACTCTCGACCCAATCCTCCCTCTCCTGTCCTGCCTTACTCTCGTGACAAGCATCTCTCTCCTGTCCTGCCTGAGTCTTGTACCAAGCCATTCTCTTCTTTCCAGCGTGATTCTCGTCCCAAGCCTCTCTCCTCACCTGTCTGACTCTCCACCCAAGACTCTCTCTCCTCTCCAGCCTGACTCTCGTCCCAAGTCTCTCTCCCCTGTCCAGCCTCACTTGCGTCCCAAGCCTATCTCTCCTCTCATGCCTAACTCTCCTCCCAAGCCTCTCTCTACTGTCTAGCCTGTCTCTCATCCCAAGCTTCTCTCTCCTGTCTAGCCTTACTCTCGTCCCAAGCCTACCCCTCCTGTCCTCACTGAATCTCGTTCCAAACCTCTCTCTCCTCTCCAGCCTGACTCTCTTTTCAAACCTTCCTCTCCTGTCCTGCCTGACTCTCGCCCTAAGCCCCTCTCTCCTGTCCAGCATCATTCTCATTCCATGCCCCTCTATCCTTTCCTAACTGTCTTTCGTCCCAAGACTCTCTCCTGTCCAGCCTCACTTTCGTCCCAAGCCTCTATCTCCTGTCATGACTGACTCTTGTCCCAAGCCTCTCTCTCCTGTCTAGCCTTACTCTCCTCCCAATCCTCCCTCTCCTGTCCTGCCTGACTCTTGTCCCAAGCATCTCTCTCCTGTTCAGCCTGACACTCATCTCAAGCCTCTCTTTCTTATCCAACCTGACTCGTGCGCAACCATCTCTCTCCTGTCCAGCCTGACTCTCGTCCCAAGCCTCTTTCTCCTGTCCTGCCTGACTCTCGTCCCTAGCCTCTCTGTCCTGTCCTGCCTGACTCTCGTCCTAAGCCTCGCTCTCTTATCCTGCCTGACTCTCGTCCCAAGCCTCTCTCTCCTGTCCAGCCTGACTCTCGTCCCAAGGGTCTCTCTCCTGTCTAGCCTTACTTTCGTCCCAAGCCTCTCTCTCCTGTCCAGCCTGACTCTCGTCCCAAGGTTCTCTCTCCTGTCTAGCCTTACTTTCGTCCCAAGCCTCTCTCTCCTGTCCAGCCTCATTTTCGTCCCAGGTCTCTCTCTCCTCTCATGCCTGACTCTCCTCCGAAGCCTCTCTCTCCTGTCCAGCCTGACTCTTCTCCCAAGCCTCTCTCACCTGTTCGGCCTAACCCTCCTCCCAAGCCTCTCTCTCTTCTACCTAACTCTCGCCCCAAGTCTTTCTCTCCTGTCCTGCCTGACTCTCGTCCCAAAACCCTCTCTCCTCTCTTACCTGACTCTCTTCCCAAGTCTTTCTCTCCTTTCATGCCTGACTCTCGTCCCAAGCCCCTCTAACCTTTTCGGCCGGACTCTCTTCCCAAGTCTCTCTCTCCTTTCGTACCTGACTCTCCTTCCAAACCTTTCTCTCTTCTCTTACCTGACTTTCGTCCCAAGCCTCTCTCTCCTGTCCTACCTGACTCTCGTCCCAAGCCTCTCTCTCCTGTCCTGCCTGTCTCTCGTCCCAAGCATCTCTCTCCTGTCCAACCTGACTCTCGTTCCAAAACTCCCTCTACTGTCCTGCCTCACTCTCGTCCCCAGCCCCTCTCTCCTCTCCAGCCTCATTTTCATTCCAAGCATCTCTCTCCTGTCCTACCTGACTCTCGTCCCAAGCCTCTCTCTCCTTTCCAGCCTCACTTTCGTCCCAAGCCTCTATCTCCTGTCATGACTCTTTCATGTCCCAAGCATCTCTCTTCTGTTCAGCCTGACTCTCATCCCAAGCCTCTCTCTCTTATCCAAACTGATTCTCGTCCAGACCCTCTCTCTCTTGTATTGCCTGACTCTCGTCCCAATCCTCTCTCTCTTGACTAGCCTTACCATAGTCCCAATCCTCCCTCTCCTGTCATGCCTAACTCTCGTCCGAAGCCTCTCTCTCCTCTCCTACCTGACTCTAGTTCCAAGCCTCTATCTCCTCTCCACCCTGACTCTCGTCCCAACCTTCTCACTCATCTCAAACTGACTCTCGTCCAAACCTTCTCTCTCCTATCATGCCTGACTCTCATCCGAAGCCTCTCTCTCCTGTCCTGCCTGACTCTCGTCCCAAGACTCTCTCTCCTCTCCTACCTGACTCTCGTCCCAAGCCTCTATCCTGTCCAGCCTTACTCTCGTCCAAAGCCTCCCTCTCCTCTCCAGCCTCAATCTTTTCTCAAGCCTCTCTCTCCTCTCTTACCTGACGCTCGTCCGATGCATCTCTCTCCTCTCCAGCTTCACTCTCGTCCCAAGCCTCTCTCTCCTCTCCTACCTGACTCTCGTCACAAGCCTCTATCTCCTCTCCAGCCTCACTCTCGTCCCAAGCCTCTCACTCCTCTTAAACTGACTCTTGTCCCAACCCTCTCTCTCCTATTATGCCTGACTCTCATCTCAAGCCTCTCTCTCCTGTCCTGCCTGACTCTCGTCCCAAACTTCTCTCTCCTCTCCAACCTGACTCTCGTCCCAAGCCTCTATCTCCTCTCCAGCCTGACTGTAGTCCCAAGCCTCTCACTCCTCTCAAACTGACTCTCGTCCCAACCCTCTCTCTCCTATTATGCCTGACTCTCATCCCAGGCCTCTGTCTCCTGTCCTACCTGGCTCTCGTCCCAAGCCTCTATCTCCTCTCCAGCCTGACTCTCGTCCCAAGCCTCTCACTCCTCTCAAACTGACTCTCGTCCCAACCCTCTCTCTCCTATTATGCCTGACTCTCATCCCAAGCCTCTCTCTCCTGTCCAACCTAACTCACGTCCCAAGACTCTTTTTCCTCTCCTGCCTGACTCTCGTCCCAAGCCTCTCTCTTCTTTCCGGCCCAACTCTCGTCCCAAGCCTCTCTCCTCTCCTACCTGACTCTCGTCCCAAGCCTCTCTCTCCTCTCCAGCATGACCCTCGTCCCAAGCCTCTCTCTCTTCTCCAGCCTCATTTTCGTCCCAAGCCTCTCTCTCCTCTCTAGCCTTACTCTCGTCCCAAGCCTCCCTCTCCTGTCCAACATCAATCTCGTCTCAAGCCCCTCTCTCCTCTCCTACCAGACTCTCGTCCCAAGCCTCTCTCTCCTGTCCAGCCTCATTCTCGTCCCAAGCATCTCTCTCCTTTCGTGCCTGACTCTCCTCCCAAGCCTCTCTCTCTCCTATCCTGCCTGACTCTCGTCCATAGCCTCTCTGTCCTGTCCTGGCTGGCTCTCGTCCCAAGCCACTTTCTCCTGGCCTGCCTGTCTCTCGTCCCAAGCTTCTCCCTCCTGTCCTACCTGACTCTCGTTCCAACCCTCTCTATCCTCTCATGCCTGACTTTCGTCCCAAGCCCCTCTCTCCTTTTCGGCCTGACTCTCGTCCAAAGCTTCTCTCTCCTGTCCTGCCTGACTCTTCTCCCAAACCTCTCTCTCCAGTTTGCATAACTCTCGTCCCAAGCCTCTCCCTCTTCTCCTACCTGACTCTCGTCCCAAGTCTTTCTCTCCTTCCTGCCTGACTCTCTTCCTAAGACCCACTGTCATTTCCTACCTGACTCTAGTGCCAAGGCTTTCTCCCCTATCCTGCCTGACTATCGTCCCAAAACTCTCTCTCCTCTCCTACCTGACTCTCTTCCTAAGTCTCTCTTTCCTTTCATACCTGACTCTCGTCCCAAACCCCTCTCACGTTTTCGGCCGGACTCTCTACCCAAGTCTCTCTCTCCTGTCCCGCCTGACTCTCGTCCTAAGCCTCTCTCTCCTGTCTTACCCGACTCTCTTCCAAAGCCTCTCTCTCCTGTACTGCCTGAAGCTCGTCCCCAGCCTCTCTCTCCTGTCCAGCCTCATTCTCATCTCAAGGATCACTCTCCTGCCCTGCCTGACTTTCGTCCCATGCCTCTCTCCCCTCTCCAACCTCAATCTCGTCCCAAGCCTCTTTCTCCCTGTCCAGCCTGATTCTCGTCTCAAGCCTCTCTCTCCTGTCCAGCCTCACTCTCGTCCCAAGCCTCTCTCACCTGTCATGCCTGACTCTCATCCCAAGCATCTCTCTCCTGTTCAGCCTGACTTTCATCCCAAGCCTCTCTCTCCTATCCAGCCTGGTTCTCGTTCCAATCCTCTTTCTCCTGTCCAGCCTCACTCTCGTCCCAAGCCTCCCTCTCCTGTCCTACCTGAATCTCGTCGCAAGCCTCTCTCTCCTGTCCAGCAGACTCTCGTCCTAAGCCTCTCTCTCCTGTCCTGCCTGACTCTCGTTTCAAGCCTCTCTCTCCTATCATGCCTGACTCTCGTCCAAAGACTTTCTCTCCTGTCCTGACTGACTCTCTTCCCAAGACTCTCTCTCCTGTCCTGCCTGACTCTCGCCCCAAGCCTCTCTCTTCTATCCTGCCTGATTCTCGTCCCAAGCCTCTCTCTCATCCCCTACCTGATTCTCGTCCCAAGCCTCTCTATCCTGTCTAGACTTATTCTCGTCCAAAACCTCCCTCTCCTGTCCAGCCTCAATCTCGTCTAAAGCCTCTCTCTCCTCTCCTACCTGACTCTCGTCCCAAGCATATCTCTCCTGTCCAGCCTCACTCTCGTCCCAAGCCTCTCTCTCCTTTCATGCCTAGCTCCCGTCCCAAACCTCTCTCTCCTCTCCTTCCTGACTCTCGTCCCTAGCCTCTCTGTCCTGTCCTGCCTGACTCTCGTCCCAAGCCTCTCTCTCCTGTCCTGCCTGACTCTCGTCTCAAGCCTCTCTCTCCTGTCCTGCCTGACCCTCGTCCCAAGCCTCTCTCTCCTCTCCTTCCTGACTCTCGTCCCTAGCCTCTCTGTCCTGTCCTGCCTGACTCTCGTCCCAACCCTCTCTCTCCTGTTATGCCTGACTGTCGTCCCAAGCCCCTCTCTCCTTTTCGGCCTGACTCTCGTCCCAAGCCTCCCTCTTCTATCCTGCCGGCCTCTTCTCCCAAGCCTTTCTCTCCTGTTCGGCCTAACTCTCGTTCCAAGCTTCTCTCTCTTCTCCTACCTGACTCACGTCCCAAGTCTTTCTCTCCTGTCCTTTCTGACTCTCTTCCTAAGACCCACTCTACTTTCCTACGTGACTCTTGTGCCAAGGCTCTCTCTCCTGTCCTGCCTGACTCTCGTCCCAAAGCCATCTCTCCCCTCCTACCTGACTCTCTTCCCAAGTCTCTCTCTCCTTTCATGCCTGAATCTAGTCCCAAGCCTCTCTTTTCTGTCCTGCCTGACTTTCGTCCCTGGCCTCTCTGTCCTGTCCTGGCGGACTCTCGTACGAAGCCACTCTCTCCTTTCCTGCCTGACTCTCGTCCCAAGCCACTCTCTCCTGTCCTGCCTGTCTCTCGTCCCAAGCCTCTCTCTCCTATCCTTATTGACTCTCGTGCCAAGCCTCTCTATCCTGGCTAGCCTTACTCTCGTCACAAGCCTCCCTCTCCTGTCCAGCCTCAATCTCGTCTCAAGCCTCTCTCTCCTCTCCTACCAGACTCTAGTCCCAAGCCTCTCTCTCCTGTCCAGCCTCACTGTCGTCCCAAGCCTCTCTCTCCTTTCATGCCTGCCTCTCTTCCCAAGCCTCTCTCTCTCCTATCCTGCCTGACTCTCGTCCCTAGCCTCTCTGTCCTGTCCTGCCTGACTCTCGTCCCAAGCCTCTCCCTCCTTTCCTGACAGACTCTCGTCCCAAGCCACTCTCTCCTGTCCTGCCTGTCACTCGTCCCAAGCCTCTCTCTCCTATCCTAATTGACTCTCGTTCCAACCCTCTCTCTCCTGTCATGACTAACTATCGTAACAAGCCCCTCTCTCCTTTTCGGCCTGACTCTTGTCCCAAGCATCTCTCTCCTGTTCAGCCTGACACTCATCTCAAGCCTCTCTTTCTTATCCAACATGACTCGTCCCAAGCCTCTCTCTCCGCTCCTAACTGCTTTTCGTCCCAAGCCTCTCTCCTCTGTCCACCCTGACTCTCGTCCTAAGCCTCTCTCTCTTGTCCAGCCTGACTCTCGTCCCAAGCCTCTCTCTCCTGTCTAGCCTTACTCTCCTCCCAATCCTCCCTCTCCTGTCCTGCCTGACTCTTGTCTCAAGCCTCTCAACTCTCCTACCTGACTCTCGTTCCAGCCTCTCTCTCCTCTCCAGCCTGCCTATCATCCCAAGCCTCTCTCTCCTATACAGCCTCACTCTCGTCCCAAACCTCTCTCTCCTGTCCTGCCTGACTCTAGTCCTACGCCTCTCTTCCCTGTCCTGCCTGAGTCTCGTACAAAGCCTCTCTCTTCATTTCATCCTGACTCTCGTCCCAAGCCTCTCTCCTCTCCTACCTGACGCTCGTCCCAAGCCTCTCTCTCCTGTCCAGCCTGACTTTCGTCCCAAGCCTCTCTCTCCTGTCCAGCCTGACTCTCGTCCCAAGCCTCTCTCCTGTCTAGCCTTACTTTCGTCATAAGCCTCCCTCTCCTGTCCAGCCTCAATCTCAAGCCTCTCTCAACTCTCCTACGTGACTCTCGTCCCAAGCTACTCTCTCTTGCCCAGCCTTACTCTCGTCCCAAGCCTCTCTCTCCTTTCATGCCTGAAACGCATCCCAACCCTCTCTCTCCTGTCCTGCCTTACTCTCGTCCCTAGCCTCTCTCTCCTGTCCAGCCTCAATCTCGACTCAAGCCTCTCTCTCCTCTCCTACCTGACTCTCTTCCCAAGCATCTCTCTCCTGTCCAGCCTCACCCTCGTCCCAAGCATCTCTCTCCTCTCATGCCTGACTCTCTTCCCAAGCCTCTGTCTCCTGTCCTGTCTGACTCTCGTTCCTAGCATCTCTGTCCTGTCCTGCCTGACACTCGTCCTAAGCAAGTCTCTCCTCTCCTACCTGACTCTCGTCCTAAGCATCTCTCTCCTGTCCTTCCTGACTCTCGTCATCTAAGCCTCTCTCTCCTATTCAGCCTGACTCTCGTCCCAAGTCTCTCTCTCCTCTGTTCCCTGACTTTCGTCCCAAGCCTCTCTATCCTATCTACCCTTACTCTCGTCCCAAGCCTCCTACTCCTGCCCAGCCTTAATCTCGTCCCAATCCTCTCTCTCCTCTCCAGCCTCACTTTCGTCACAAGCCACTCTCTCCTGTCATGCTTGACTCTAGTCCCAAGCCACTCTCTCCTGTACTGTATCACTTTCGACCCAAGCCTCTCTTTCCTATCCAGCCTGATTCTCGTCCCAAACCTCTCTCTCCTCTTCCACTTGACTTTCGACCGAAGCCTCTATCCTGTCTAGCCTTACTCTCGTCCCAAGCCTCCCTCTCTTCTCCAGCCTCAATCTCGTCTCAAGCCTCTCTCTCCTCTCCTACCTGATTCTCGTGCGCAACCATCTCTCTCCTGTCCAGCCTGACTCTCGTCCCAAGCCTCTCTCTCCTGTCCTGCCTGACTCTCGTCCCAAGCCTCTCTCTCGTGTCCATCCTGACTCTCGTCCCAAACCTCTCTCTCCTGTCTAGCCTTACTTTCGTCATAAGCCTCCCTCTCCTGCCCAGCCTCAATCTCAAGCCTCTCTCAACTTTCCTACGTGACTCTCGTCCCAAGCTACTCTCTCCTGCCCAGCCCTACTCTCGTCCCAAGCCTCTCTCTCCTGTCCAGCCTGACTCTCGTCCCAAGCCTCTCTCTCCTGTCTAGCCTTACTTTCGTCATAAGCCTCCCTCTCCTGTCCTGCCTCACTCGCGTTTCAAGCCTCTCTCTCCTCTCCTACGTGACTCTCGTCCCAAGCCACTCTCTCCTGCCCAGCCTTACTCTCGTCCCAAGCCTCTCTCTCCTTTCATGCCTGAAACGCATCCCAACCCTCTCTCTCCTGTCCTGCCTTACTCTCGTCCCTAGCCTCTCTCTCCTATCCAGCCTCAATCTCGTCTCAAGCCTCTCTCTCCTCTCCTACCTGACTCTCTTCCCAAGCATCTCTCTCCTGTCCAGCCTCACCCTCGTCCCAAGCATCTCTCTCCTCTCATGCCTGACTCTCTTCCCAAGCCTCTGTCTCCTGTCCTGTCTGACTCTCGTTCCTAGCATCTCTGTCCTGTCCTGCCTGACACTCGTCCTAAGCAAGTCTCTCCTCTCCTACCTGACTCTCGTCCCAAGCATCTCTCTCCTGTCCTTCCTGACTCTCGTCATCTAAGCCTCTCTCTCCTATTCAGCCTGACTCTCGTCCCAAGTCTCTCTCTCCTCTGTTCCCTGACTTTCGTCCCAAGCCTCTCTATCCTATCTACCCTTACTCTCGTCCCAAGCCTCCTACTCCTGTCCAGCCTTAATCTCGTCCCAACCATATCTCTCCTCTCCAGCATCACTTTCGTCACAAGCCACTCTCCTGTCATGCTTGACTCTAGTCCCAAGCCACTCTCTCCTGTACTGCATCACTTTCGACCCAAACCTCTCTTTCCTATCCAGCCTGATTCTCGTCCCAAACCTCTCTCTCTTCTTCCACTTGACTTTCGACCCAAGCCTCTATCCTGTCTAGCCTTACTCTCGTCCCAAGCCTCCCTCTCTTCTCCAGCCTCAATCTCGTCTCAAGCCTCTCTCTCCTCTCCTACCTACTCTCGTCCCAAGCGTCTCTCTCATCCTCTACCTGATTCTCGTCCCAAGCCTCTCTATCCTGTCTAGTCATACTCTCGTCACAAACCTCCCTCTCCTGTCTAGCCTCAATCTCGTCTGAAGCCTCTCTCTCCTCCCCTACCTGACTCTCGTCCCAAGAATATTTATCCTGTCCAGCCTCACTCTTGTCCCAAGCCTCTCTCTCCTGTCCTGCCTGAATCTCGTCTCAAGCCTCTCTCTCCTGTCCTGCCTGACCCTCGTCATAAGCCTCTCTCTCCTCTCGTACCAGACTGTCGCCCAAACCCTCTCTCTCCTGTCATGCCTGCCTCTCGTCCCAAGACCATCTCTCCTTTTCGGCCTGAATCTCGTCCCAAGCCTCTCTCTCTCCTGTCCTGCTTGACTCTTCTACCAGGCCTCTCTCTCCTGTTCATCCTAACTCTCGTTCCAAGCCTCTCACTCTTCTCCTACCTGAGTCACGTCCCAAGTCCTCCCCTGCCCTGACTGACTCTCTTCTAAGACCCACTCTCCTTTCCTAACTGACTCTAGTGCCAAGGCTCTCTCTCCTGTCCTGCCTGACTCTCGTCCCAAAACACTCTCTCCTCTCCTACCTGACTCTCTTCCTAAGTCTCTCTTTCCTTTCATGCCTGACTCTCGTCCCAAGCCCCTTTCACCTTTTCGGTCGGACTCTCTTCCCAAGTCTCTCCTGTCCTGCTTGACTCTCGTCCCGATCCTCTCTCTCCTCTCTTACCTGACTCTCGTCCTAAGCCTCTCTCTCCTATCCTGCCTGACTCTTCTCCCAAACCTCTCTCTCCTGTTCGGCCTAACTCTCGTCTCAAGACTCTCTCTCTTCTCATACCTGACTCTCGTCCCAAGTCTTTCTCTCTTGTCCTGCCTGACTCTCTTCCTAAGACCCACTGTCCTTTCCTACCTGACTCACGTGCCAAGGCTTTCCCCCCAGTCCTGCCTCCTCTCTCTCCTGTCTGCCTGACTCTCGTCCCAAGCGTATCTCTCGTGTCCAGCATGACTCTCGTCCCAAGACTCTCTCTCTCCTCTCCTGCTGACTCTCGTCGCAACCCTCTCTCTCCTGTCCAGCCTGACTCTCGTCCCAAGAGTCTCTATCATATCCTACCTGACCTTCGTCCCAAGCCTCTCTCTCATGTCCAGCCTCAATCTCGTCTCAAGCCTCTCTCTCCTCTCCTGCCTGACTCTCGTCCCAAGCCTCTCTCTCCTGTCCAGCCTCACTCTCGTCCAATGCCTCTGTCTCCTGTCATGCCTGACTCTCTTCCCAACCCTCTCTCTCCTGTCCTGCCTGACTCTCGCTCCTAGCCTCTGTGTCCTGTCCTGCTTGACTCGCGTCCTAAGCCCTTCTCTCCTCTCCTAACTGACTCTCGTCATACCCTCTATCTCCTGTCCTGCCTGACTCTCGTCCGAAGCCTCTCTCTCCTGTCCAGCCTGACTCTCGTCCCAAACCTCTCCCTCCTGTTCAGCCTGAAACTCATCCCAATCATCTCTCTCTTATCCAGCCTGACTCTCGTCCCAAGCCTCTCTCTCATCTCCTACCTAACTCTCGTCCCAAGATTCTTTCTCCTGTCCAGCTTGACTCTCGTCCCAAGCCTCTCTCTCCTGTCCAGCCTGACTCTGGTTACAAGGCTCTCTCTCCTGTCTAGCCTTACTCTCGTCCCAGTCAACCCTCTCCTGTCCTGCCTGACTCTCGTCCTAAGCATCTCTCTCCTGTCCTGCTTGAATCTCGTACCAAGCCCCTCTCTTCTTTCCAGCATGACTCTCGTCCCAAGCCTCTCTCCTCTCATACCTGACTCCCGTCCCAAGGCTCTCTCTCCTCTCCATCCTAACTCTCGTTCCAAGCCTCTCTCTCCTGTCCAGCCTCACTTTCCTTCCAAACCTCTCTCTCCTGTCATGCATGACTCTCGTCCTAAGCCTCTCTCTCCTGTCTATCCTGACTCTAATCCCAAGCGTCTCTCTCCTGTCTTGCGTTACTCTCGTCCCAAGCCTACCTCTCCTGTCCTACCTGACTCTCGTTCCAAACCTCTCTATCCTGCCCGACCTGACTCTCGTCCCAAACATCTCTCTTCCGTCCTACCTGACTCTCGTCCCAAGCCTCTCTCTACTCTCCAGCCTGACTCTCGTCCAACCGCTCCCTCTCATGTACTGCCTGACTCTGGTCCCCAGCCCCTCTCTCTTGTCCAGCCTCATTCTCATTCTAAATCTCTCTCTTCTTTCCTAACTGACTCTCGTTCCAAGCCTCTCTCTCATGTTCAGCCTCACTTTCGTACCAAGCCTCTATCTCCTGTCATGCCTGACTCTTGTCCCAAGCATCTCTCTCCTGTTCAGCCTGACACTCATCCAAAGCCTCTCTCTCTTATCCAGCCTGACTCTCGTCCTAAGCCTCTCTCTCCTGTCTAGCCTTACTTTCGTCACAATCCTCCCTCTCCTTTCCTGCCTGACTCTCGTCCCAAGCCTCCCTCCTCTCCTACCTACCTCTCGTCCCAAGCCTCTCTCTCCTCTCCAGCCTGACTCTCGTCCCAAGCCTCTCTCCTCTCCTACCTGACTCTCGTCCCAAGACTCTCTCTCCTTTCCAGCCAGACTTTCGTCCCAAACTTTTCTCTCCCGTCCAGCCTGACTCTCGACCCAACACTCTCTCTCACCTCTCCTGCCTGACTCTCGTCGAAACCATATCTCTCCTGTCCAGCCTGACTCTCGTCAAAAGCCTCTCTATCTTCTCCTACCTGTCTTTCGTCCAAAGCCTTTCTCTCATGTCCAGCCTCAATCTCGTCTCAAGCCTCTCTCTCCTCTCCTTCCTGACTCTCGTCCCAAGCCTCTCTCTCCTGTCCAGTCTCACTCTCGTCCCAAGCCTCTCTCTAATGTCATCCCTGACTCTCTTCCTAACACTCTCTCTCTTGTCCTGCCTGAATCTCGTTCCTAGCCTCTCTGTCCTGTCCTGCCTGACTCTCGTCCTAAGCCCGTCTCTCCTCTCCTATCTGACTCTCGTCATACCCTCTATCTCCTGTCCAGCCTGACTCTCGTCCGAAGCCTCTCTCTCCTGTCTAGCCTGACTTTCGTCACAAGCCTCACATTCCTGCTCAGCCTGACTCTCATCCTAAGCCTCTCTCTCTTATCCAGCTTGACTCTCGTCCCAAGCCTCTCTCTCCTGTCCAGCCTGACTCTCGTCCCAAGCCTCTCTCTCCTGTCATGCCTGACTCGTCCCCAGCCCCTCTCTCCTGTTCAGCCTCATTCTCATTCTAAACCTCTCTCTCCTTTCCTAACTGACTCTCGTTCCAAGCCTCTCTCTTATGTTCAGCCTCACTATCGTCACAAGCCTCTCTCTCCTGTCATGCCTGACTCTTGTCCCAAACACCTCTCTCATGATCAGCCTCTCTAGCCTTACTCTCGTCACTGTCCTCCCACGCCTGTCCTGACTGACTCTCGTCCCAAGCATTTCTCTCCTATCCTGCTTGAGTCTCGTACCAAGCCTATCTCTTCTTTCCAGCATTACTCTCGCCCCAAGCCTCTCTCCTCTCATACCTGACTCCCGCCCCAAGGCTCTCTCTCCTCTCCAGCCTGACTCTCGTTCCAAGCCTCTCTCTCCTGTCCAGCCTCACTTTCCTCCCAAACCACTCTCTCCTGTCATGCCTGACTGTCGTCCTAATCCTCTCTGTCCTGAATATCCTGACTCTCATCCCATGCCTCTCTCTCCTGTCTAGAGTGACTCTCGTCCCAAGCCTACCTCTCCTGTCCTCCCTGACTCTCGTTCCAAACGTCTCTCTCCTGCCCGGCCTGACTTTCGTCCCAAACCTCTTTCTTCTGTCCTACCTGACTCTCGTCCGAAGCCTCTCTCTCCTGTCCAGCCTGATTCTCGTCCAACCCCTCCCTCTCCTGTCCTACCTGACTCGTCCCCAGCCCCTCTCTCCTGTTCAGCCTCATTCTCATTCTAAACCTCTCTCTCCTTTCCTAACTGACTCTCGTTCCAAGCCTCTCTCTTATGTTCAGCCTCACTATCGTCACAAGCCTCTCCCTCCTGTCATGCCTGACTCTTGTCCCAAACACCTCTCTCATGATCAGCCTGACACTCATCCAAAGCCTCTCTCTCTTATCCAGCCTGACTCTCGTCCTAAGCCTCTCTCTCCTGTCTAGCCTTACTCTCGTCCCAATCTTTCCTCTCCTTTTCTACCTGACTCTCGTCCCAGGCCTTCCTCCTCTCTGTCCTGCCTGACTCTCGTTCCAAGCCTCTCTCTCCTGCCCTGCCTGAGTCTCTTACCAAGCCTCTCTCTTCTTTCCAGCCTGATTCTCGTCCCAAGCCTCTCTCCTCTCCTACCTGACTCCCGTCCCAAGCCTCTCTCTCCTGACCAGCCAGACTTTCGTCCCAAGCTTCTCTCTCCTGTCCAGCCTGACTCTCGTCCCAAGCCTCTCTCTCCTCTCCTGCCTGACTCTCGTCCCTAGCCTCTATGTCCTGTCCTGCCTAACTTTCGTCCCACCCTCTGTCTCCTGTCCTGCCTGACTCTCGCCCCAAGCCTCTCTCTCCTGTCCTTCCTGACTCTCGTTCTAAGCACCTATCTCCTTTTTGGCCTGACTCTCCTCTAAAGCCTCTCTCTCCTCTCCTGCCTGAGTCTTCTCCCAAGCCTCTTACTCCCGTTCGGCCTAACTCTCGTCCCAATCCTCTCTCTCTTCTCCTACCTGACTCACGTCCCAAGTCTTTCTCTCTTTTCCTGCCTGACTCTTCCTAAGACCCACTCTCCTTTCCTACCTGACTCGCGTGCCAAGGCTCTCTCTCCTGTCCTGTCTGACTCTCGTCCCAAGCCTCTCTCTCATGCCTTACCCGACTCTCGTCCCAAGCTTCTCTCTCCTGCCCTGCCTGACTTTCGTCCCAAGCTTCTCTCCCCTCTCCAATCTGACTCTCGTCCCAAGCGTCTCTCTCCTGTCCAGCCTGACTCCCTTCCAAGCCTCTATCTCCTGTCTAGCCATACTCTTATCCCAATCCTCCCTCTCCTGTCCGGCCTGTCTCTCGTTCCAAACCTCTCTCTCCTCTCTAGCCTGAATCTCGTCTCAAGCCTCTCTCTTTTATCCACCCTGACTTTTCGTTAGAGGCCTCTCTCTCTTCTCCTACCTGGCTCTCGTCCCACGCTACTCTCTCCTGTCCACCCTGACTCCCTTCCAAGCCTCTCTCTCTTCTGCTACCTGACTCCCGTCCCAAGTCTTTCTCTCCTGTCCTGCCTGACTCTCTTCCTAAGACCCAATCTCCTTTCCTACCTGCCTCTCGTGCCAAGGCTTTCTCTCCTGTCCTGCCTGACTCTCTTCCCAAAACCCTCTATCCTATCGTACCTGACTCTCTTACCAAGTCTCTCTCTCCTTTCATGCCTGACTCTCGTCCCAAGCAATTCTCACATTTTCGGCCGGACTCTCTTCCTACCTGACTCTCGTCCCAGGCCTCTATCTCCTTTTTTACCCGACTCTCGTCCCAAGAGTTTCTCTCCTGTACTGTCTGACGCTCGTCCCCAGCCTCTCTCTCCTGTCCAGCCTCATTCTCATCCCAGTCCTCTCTCTCCTGCCCTGCCTGACTTTCGTCCCAAGCTTCTCTCCCCTATACAACCTGAATCTCGTCCCAAGCCTCTTTCTCCTGTCCAGCCTGACTCTCGTCTCAAGCATCTCTCTCCTGTCCAGCCTCACTCTCGTCCCAAGCCTCTCTCTCCTGTCATGCCTGACTCTCATCCCAAGCATCTCTCTCCTGTTTAGCATGACTTAATCCCATGCCTCTCTCTCCTATCTAGCCTGATTCTCGCTCCAAGCTTCTATCTCCTGTCTAGCCTTACTCTCGTCCCAGTCCTCCCTCTCCTGTACTGCCTGACTCTCGTCCCAAGCCTCTCTCTCCTGTCCTGCTTCAGTCTCGTATTAAGCCTCTCTTTTCTTTCCAGCTTAAATCTCGTCCCAAGGCTCTCTCCTCTCCTACCTGACTCTCGTCCCAAGCCTCTCTCTCCTCTCCAGCCTGACTCTAGTCCTAAGCCTCTCTCTCATTTCATGACTGACTCTCCTCCCAAGCATCTCTATCCTGTTCAGCCTGACTCTCATCCCAAGCCTCTCTCTCTCCTATCGAGCCTGATTTTCGTTGCAAGCCTCTCTCTCCTCTCCCACCTGACTCTCGTCTTAAGCCTTTCTCTCCTGTCCAGCCTGACTCTCGTCCCAAGCGTCTCTCCTGTCCAGCCTGACTCCCTTCCAATCCTCTCTCCTGTCTAGCCTTACTCTTGTCCCGAGCCTCTCTCTCCTATCCTGCCTGTCTCTCCTCCCAAACCTCTCTCTCCTCTCTAGCATGACACTCGTCCCAAGCCTCTCTCTTTTATCCAGCCTGACTTTCGTCCCAAGCCTCTCTCTCGTCTCCTACCTGACTCTCATCCCAATCTACTCTCTCCTGTCCAGATTAACCCTCGTCCAAAGCCTCTCTCTCCTGTCCATCCTAACTTTCGTCTCTAGCCTCTCTCTCCCGTCATGCCTGAGTCTCGTCTAAGTCTCTCTCTCTTGTCCTGCCTGACTCTCATCCCAAGCCTGTCTCTCCCATACAGCCTCACCCTCGTTCTAAGCCTCTCTCTCCTGTCCAACCTCAATCTCGTCTCAAGCCTCTCTCTCCTCTCCTACCTGACTCTCGTCCCAAGCCTCTCTCTCCTGTCTTGCCTGACTCTCGTCCCAAGCGTATCTCTCGTGTCCAGCATGACTCTCGTACCAAGACTCTCTCCCTCCTCTCCTGCCTGACTCTCGTCGCAACCCTCTCTCTCCTGTCCAGCCTGACTCTCGTCCAAAGAGTCTATATCCTCTCCTACCTGACTTTCGTCCCAAGCCTCTCTCTCATGTCCAGCCTCAATCTCATCTCAAGCCTCTCTCTCCTCTCCTGCCTGGCTCTCGTCCCACGCCTCTCTCTCCTGTCCAGCCTCACTCTCGTCCAAAGCCTCTGTCTCCTGTCATGCCTGACTCTATTCCCAACCCTCTCTCTCCTGTCCTTCCTGACTCTCGTTCCTAGCCTCTGTGTCCTGTCCTGCCTGACTTGCGTCCTAACACCTTCTCTCCTCTCCTACCTGACGCTCGTCATACCCTCTATCTCCTGTCCTGCCTGACTCTCGTCCGAAGCTTCTCTCTCCTGTCCAGCCTGACTCTCGTCACAAACCTCTCCCTCCTGTTCAGCATGATTCTCATCCCAATCCTATCTCTCTTATCAAGCCTGACTCTCGTCCCAAGCCTCTCTCTCATCTCATACCTAACTCTCGTCCCCGGATTCTTTCTCCTTTCCAGCTTGACTCTCGTCCCAAGCCTCTCTTTCCTGTCCAGCCTGACTCTAGTCACAAACCTCTCCTGTCTAGCCTTACTCTTGTCACATTCCTCCCTCTCCTGTCCTGCCTGACTCTCGTCCCAAGCATCTCTCTCCTGTCCTGCTTGAGTCTTGTACCAAGCCCCCCTCTTCTTTCCAGCATGACTCTCGTCCCAAGCCTCTCTCCTCTCATACCTGACTCCCGTCCCAAGGCTCTCTCTCCTCTCCAGCCTGGCTCTCGTTCCTAGCCTCTCTCTCCTGTCCAGCCTCACTTTCCTCCCAAACCTCTCTCTCCTGTCATGCCTGACTCTCGTCCTAAGCCTCTCTCTCCTGTCTATCCTGACTCTCATCCCAAGCCTTTCTCTTCTCTCCAGCGTGACTTTCGTGGCGAGCCTACCTCTACTGTCCTCCCTGACTCTCGTTCCAAACCTCTCTCTCCTGCCCGACCTGACTCTCGTCACAAACCTCTCTCTTCCGTCCTACCTGACTCTCGTCCCTAGCCTCTCTAACCTGTCCAGCATGACTCTCGTCCAACCGCTCCCTCTCCTGTCCAACCTGACTCTGGTCGCCAGCCCCTCTCTCTTGTCCACCCTCATTCTTATTCTAAATCTCTCTCTCCTTTCCTAACTGACTCTCGTTCCAAGACTCTTTCTCATGTTCAGCCTCACTTTCGTCCCAAGCCTATATCTCCTGTCATGCCTGACTCTTGTCCCAAGCATCTCTCTCCTGTTAAGCCTGACACTCATCCAAAGCCTCTCTCTCTTATCCAGCCTGACTCTCGTCCTAGGCCTCTCTCTCCTGTCTAGCCTTACTTTCGTCCCAATCCTCCCTCTCCTCTTCTGCCTGACTCTCGTCCCAAGCATCCCTCCTCTCCTACCTACCTCTCGTCCCAAGCCTCTCTCTCTTCTCCAGCCTGACTCTCGTCCCAAGCCTCTCTTTCCTGTCCTACCTGACTCTCGTTCCAAGCCTCTCTCTCCTGTCCAACCTCAATCTCGTCTCAAGCCTCTCTCTCCTCTCCTACCTGACTCTCGTCCAAAGCCTCTCTCTCCTGTCCTGCCTGACTCTTGTCCCAAGCATCTCTCTTCTGTTCAGCCTGACACTCATCCAAAGCCTCTCTCTCTTATCCAGCCTGACTCTCGTCCTAAGCCTCTCTCTCCTGTCCAGATTTACTCTCGTCCCAAGCCTCTCTATCCTCTCCTTCCTGACTTTCGTCCCAAACCTCTCTCTTATGTCCAGCCTCAATCTCGTCTCAAGCCTCTCTCTCCTCTACTGCCTGACTCTCGTCCCAAGCCTCTCTCTCCTGTCCAGCCTCGCTCTCGTCAAAAGCCTCTCTCTCCTATCATGCCTGACTCTCTTCCCAACCCTCTCTCTCCTGTACTGCCTGACTCTCGTTCCCAGCCTCTGTGTCCTGTCCTGCCTGACTCGCGTCCTAAGCCCTTCTCTCCTCTCCTAACTGACTCTCGTCATACCCTCTATCTCCAGTCCTGCCTGACTCTCGTCCGAAGCCTCTCTCTCTTGTCCAGCCTGACTCGTCCCAAGCCTCTCCCTCCTGTTCATCATGACTCTCATCCCAATCCTCTATCTCTTATCCAGCCTGACTCTCGTCCCAAGCCTCTCTCTCCTCTCATACCTAACTCTCGTCCCAAGACTCTCTCTTCTGTCCAGCTTGTCTCTCGTTGAATTCCTCTCTCTTATGTCCAGCCTGACTCTCGTCCCAAGACTCTCTCACCTGTCTAGCCTTACTCTCGTCCCAGTCCTCCCTCTCCTGTAATGCCTGACTCTCGTCCCAAGCATTTCTCTCCTGTCCTGCTTGATTCTCGTACCAAGCCCCTCTCTTCTTTCCAGTATGACTCTCGTTCCAAGCCTCACTTTCCTCCCAAACCTCTCTCTCCTGTCATGCCTGACTCTCGTCCTAAGCCTCTCTCTCCTGTCTATCCTGACTCTCATCCCAAGCCTCTCTCTTCTCTCCAGCGTGACTCTCGTGGCGAGCCTACCTCTCCTGTCCTCCCTGACTCTCGTTCCAAACCTCTCTCCTGCCCGACCTGACTCTCGTCACAAACCTCTCTCTTCCGTCCTACCTGACTCTCGTCCCTAGCCTCTCTCCCCTGTCCAGCCTGACTCTCGTCCAACCGCTCCCTCTCCTGTCCTACCTGATTCTCGTCGCCAGCCCCTCTCTCTTGTCCAGCCTCATTCTTATTCCAAACCTCACTCTCCTTTCGTAACTGACTCTTGTCACAAGCAGCTCTCTCCTGTTCAGCCTGACACTCATCCAAAGCCTCTCTCTCTTATCCAGCCTGACTCTCGTCCTAATCCTTTCTCTCATGTCTAGCCTAACTCTCGTCCCAATCCTCCCTCTCCTTTCCTGCCTGTCTCTCGTCCCAAGCCTCCCTCCTCTCCTATCTACCTCTCGTCCCAAGCCTCTCTCCTCTCCAGCCTGACTCTCGTCCCAAGCCTCTCTCTCCTGTCATGCCTCACTTTCGTTCCAAGCCTCTCTCTCCATTCCTGCCTGACTCTCGTCCCAAGCCTCTCTCTCCTGTCCTGCCTGAGTCTCTTACCAAGCTTCTCTCTTCTTTCCAGCCTGACTGTCGTCCCAAGCCTCTCTCCGCTCCTACCTGACTCTCGTCCCAAGCCTCTCTCTCCTGTCCAGCCACACTTTCGTCTTAACTTTCTCTCTCCTGTCCAGCCTGACACTCGTTTCAAGACTCTCTCTCTCGTCTCCTGCCTGACTCTCGTCGTAACTCTATCTCTCCTGTCCAGCCTGACTCTCGATCTAAGCCTCTCTATCTACTCCTACCTGACTTTCGTCCAAAGCCACTCTCTCAAATCCAGCCTCAATCTCGTCTCAAGCCTCTCTCTCCTCTCCTGCCTGACTCTCGTCCCAAGCTTCTCTCTCCTGTCCAGCCTCACTCTCGTCCCAAGACTCTCTCTCCTGTCATGCCTGACTCTCTTCCCAACACTCTCCTGTCCTGCCTGATTCTCGTTCCTAGCCTCTCTGTCCTGTCCTGCCTGACTCTCGTCCTAAACTCGTCTCTCCTCTCCTATCTGACTCTCGTCATACCTTCTGTCTCCTGTCCAGCCTGAATCTCGTCCGAAGCCTCTCTCTCCTGTCTAGAATGACTCTCGTCCCAAGCCTCTCCCTCCTGTTCAGCCTGACTCTCATCCCAAGCCTCTCTCTCTTATCCAGCATGGCTCTCGTCCCAAGCCCCTCTCTCTCCTACCTAAATCTCGTCCCAAGACTCTCTCTCCTGTCCACCTTGACTCTCGTCCCAAGCCTCTCTCTCCTGTCTAACTATACTCTCGTCCCAGTCCTCCCTCTCCTGTCCTGCCTGACTCTCGTCCCAAGCATTTCTCTCCTGTCCTGCATGAGTCTAGTACCAAGCCTATCTCTTCTTTCCAGCATTACTCTCGCCCCAAGCCTCTCTCCTCTCATACCTGACTCCAGTCCCAAGGCTCTCTCTCCTCTCTAGCCTGACTCTCGTTCCAAGCTTCTCTCTACTGTCCAGCCTCACTTTCCTCCCAAACCTCTCTCTCCTGTCATGCCTGACTCTCGTCCTAAGCCTCTCTCTCCTGTCTATCCTGACTCTCACCACAAGCCTCTCTCTCCTGTCTAGCGTTACTCTCGTCCCAAGCCTACCTCTCCTGTCCTCCCTGACTCTCGTTCCAAACCTCTCTCTCCTGCCCGTCCTGACTTTCGTCCCAAACCTCTCTCTTTTGTCCTACCTGACTCTCGTCCGAAGACTCTCTCTCCTCTCCAGCCTGACTTTCGTCCAACCCCTCCCTCTCCTGTCCTACGTGACTCTCATCCCCAGCCCCTCTCTCCTGTCCAGCCTCATTCTCGTCTCCAGCCTCTCTCTCCTTTCCTAACTGACTCTCGTCCCAAGCCTCTCTCTCCTGTCCAGCCAAACTTTCGTCCCAAGCTTCTCTCTCCTGTCCAGCATGACTCTTGTCCCAAGCATCTCTCTCCTGTCCTGCCTGACTCTCGTCCTAAGGCTCTCGGTCCTGTCCTACCTGACTCTCGTCCCAAGCCTCTGTCTCCTGTCCTACCTGACTCGCACAAAGCCTCTCTCTCCTGTCCTGCCTGATTCTGGTCCCAAGCCTCTCTCCCCTCTCCTACCTGAATCTCGTTCTAACCCTCTCTCTCCTGTCATGCCTGACTCTCGTTCCAAGTACCTCTCTCCTTTTCGGCCTGACTCTCCTCTAAAGCCTCTCTCTCCTCTCCTGCCTGAGTCTTCTCCCAAGCCTCTCACTCCCGTTCGGCCTAACTCTCGTCCCAATCCTCTCTCTCTTCTCCTACCTGACTCACGTCCCAAGTCTTTCTCTCTTGTCCTGCCTCACTCTTCCTAAGACCCACTCTCGATAACTACCTGAATCTTGTGCCAAGGCTCTCTCTCCTGCCCTGCCTGACTCACGTCCCAAAACCCTCTCTCCTCTCCTACCTGACTATATTCCCAAGTCTTTCTCTCCTTTCATGCCTGACTCTCGTCCCAAACCCCTCTCACCTTTTCGGCCAGACTCTCTTCCCAAGTCTCCTTCTCCTGTCCTGCCTGACTCTCGTCCCAAGCCTCTCTCTCATGCCTTACCCGACTCTTGTCCCAAGCTTCTCTCTCCTGCCCTGCCTGACTTTCGTCCCAAGCCTCTCTCCCCTCTCCAATCTGAATCTCGTCCCAAGCGTCTCTCTCCTGTCCAGCCTGACTCCCTTCCAAGCCTCTCTCTCCTGTCTATCCTTTCTCTTATCCCAATCCTCCCTCTCCTCTCCTGCCTGTCTCTCGTTCCAAACCTCTCCCTCCTCTCTAGCCTGACTCTCGTCTCAAGCCTCTCTCTTTTATCCAGCCTGACTTTTCGTCCCAAGCCTCTCTCTCTTCTCCTACCTGACGACTGACTTTCGTCCCAAGCCTCTCACTCCTGTCATGACTGACTCTTCTCCCAAGTCTCTCTCTCCTGTTCGGCCTAACTCTCGTCCCAAGCCTCTCTCTCTTCTACCTGACTCTCGTCCCAAGTCTTTCTCTCCTGTCCTGCCTGACTCTCTTCCTAAGACCCAATCTCCTTTCCTACCTGACTCTCGTGCCAAGGCTTTCTCTCCTCTCCTGCCTGACTCTCGTCCCAAAACCCTCTCTCCTCTCCTACCTGACTCTCTTCCCAAGTCTCTCTCCTTTCATGCCTGACTCTCGTCCCAAGCAATCCTCACCTTTTCGGCCGGACTCTCTTCCCAAGTCTCTCTCTCCTGTCCTACCTGACTCTCGTCCCAAGCCTCTATCTCCTGTTTTACCCGACTCTCGTCCCAAGATTCTATCTCTTGTATTGTCTGACGCTCGTCCCCTGCCTCTCTCTCCCTTCCAGCCTCAATCTCATCCCAGTCCTCTCTCTCCTGCCTTGCCTGACTTTCGTCCCAAGCTTCTCTCCCCTCTCCAACGTTAAATCTCGTCCCAACCCTCTTTCTCCTGTCCAACCTGACTCTCGTCTCAAGCATCTCTCTCCTGTCCAGCCTCACTCTCGTCCCAAGCCTCTCTCTCCAGTCATGCCTGACTCTCATCCCAAGCATCTCTCTCCTGTTTAGCCTGACTTAATCCCAGGCCTCTCTCTCCTATCTAGCCTGATTTTCGCTCCAAGTTTCTATCTCCTGTCCAGCCTCACTCTCGTCCCAAGCTTCCCTCTCCTGTCCTGCATGAGTCTCGTCCCCAACCCCTTTCACCTCCCCAACCTCACTCTCATCCCAAGCCACTCTCTCCTGCCCTACCTGGCTCTCGTCCCAAACCTCTCTCTCCTGTCCAGCCTGACTCTCGTCCCAAACCTTTCTCTCCTGTCATGCCTGACTTTCGTCGTAAGCCTCTCTCTAATGCCTATCCTGACTCTCATCCCAAGCCTCTCTCTCCTCTCTACGTTACTTTCGTCCTAAGCCTACCTCTACTGTCCTCCCTAACTCTCGTTCCAAACCTCTCTCTCCTGCCCGTCCTGACTCTCGTCCCAAACATCTCTTTTCCGTCCTACCTGACTCTCGTCCAAAGCCTCTCTCTCCTCTCCAGCCTGACTCTCGTCCAACCCCTCCCCCTCCTGTCCTACCTGACTCTCGTCACCAGCCCCTCTCTCCTGTCCAGCCTCATTCTCGTCTCCAGCCTCTCTCTCCTTTCCTAACTAACTCTCGTTCCAAGCCTCTCTCTCACGTTCAGCTTCACTTTCGTCACAAGCCTCTATCTCCTGTCATGCCTGACTCTTGTCACAAGCATCTCTCTCCTGTTCAGCCTGACACTCATCCAAAGCCTCTCTCTCTTATCCAGCCTGACTCTCGTCATAAGCCTCTCTCTCTGTCTAGCCTTACTCTCGTCCCAATCCTCCCTCTTCTTTTCTGCCTGTCTCTCGTCTCAAGCCTCCCTCCTCTCCTATCTACCTCTCGTCCCAATCCTCTCTCTCCTCTCCAGCCTGACTCTCGTCCCAAGCCTCTCTCTCCTGTCCTGCCTGACTCTCGTCCCAAACCTCTCTCTCCTGTCCAGTCTGACTCTAGTCCCAAGCCTCTGTCTCCTGTCCTGCCTGACTCTCCTCTAGAGACTCTCTCTCCTGTCCTGCCTGACTCTCGTCCCAAGCCTCTCTCTCCTCTCCTACCTGAATCTCGTTCCAACCCTCTCTCTCCTGTCATGCCTGACTCTCGTTCCAAGCCCCTCTCTCCTTTTCGGCCTGACTCTCCTCTAGAGCGTCTCTCTCCTGTCCTGGCTGAGTCTTCTCCCAAGCTTCTCACTCCCGTTCGGCCTAACTCTCGTCCCAATCCTCTCTCTCTTCTCCTACCTGACTCACGTCCCAAGTCTTTCTCTCTTGTCCTGCCTGACTCTTCCTAAGACCCACTCTCCTTTCCTACCTGACTCTCGTGCCAAGGCTCTCTCTCCTGTCCTGCCTGACTCTCGTCCCAAAACACTCTCCCCTCTCCTACCTGACACTCTTCCCAAGTCTCTCTCTCCTTTCATGCCTGACTCTCGTCCCAAACCCCTCTCACCTTTTCGGCCAGACTCTCTTCCCAAGTCTCTCTATCCTGTCCTTCCTGACTCTCGTCCCAAGCCTCTCTCTCATGCCTTACCCGACTCTCGTCCCAAGCTTCTCTCTCCTGCCCTGCCTGACTTTCGTCCCAAGCCTCACTCCCCTCTCCAATCTGAATCTCGTCCCAAGCGTCTCTCTCCTGTCCAGCCTGACTCCCTTCCAAGACTCTCTCTCCTGTCTAGACTTTCTCTTATCCCAATCCTCCCTCTCCTCTCCTGCCTGTCTCTCCTTCCAAACCTCTCTCTCCTCTCTAGCCTGACTCAAGTCTCAAGCCTCTCTCTTTTATCCAGCCTGACTTTTCGTCCCAAGCCTCTCTCTCTTCTCCTACCTGACGCTCGTCCCACGCTACTCTCTCCTGTCCAGACTGACTTTCGTCCCAAGCCTCTCACTCCTGTCATGCCTGACTCTTCTCCCAAGCCTCTCTCTCCTGTTCGGCCTAACTCTCGTCCCAGGCCTTTCTCTCCTCTGCTACCTGACTCTCGTCCAAAGTCTTTCTCTCCTGTCCTTCCTGACTCTCTTCCTAAAACCCAATCTCCTTTCCTACCTGAATCTCGTCCCAAGGCTTTATCTCCTGTCCTGCCTGACTTTCGTCCCAGGCCTCTGTCTCCTGTCCTGCCTGACTCTCGTCCCAAGCCTCTATCTCCTGTCCTGCCTGATTCTCGTCCCAAGCCTCTCTCTCCTCTCCTACCTGAATCTGTTCCAACCTTCTCTCTCCTGTCATGCCTGACTCTCGTTCCAAACCCCTCTCTGCTTTTCGGCCTGACTCTCCACTAAAGCCTCTCTCTCCTCTCCTGCCTGAGTCTTCTCCCAAGCCTCTCACTCCCGTTCGGCCAAACTCTCGTCCCAATCCTCTCTCTCTTCTCCTACCTGACTCACGTCCCAAGTCTTTCTCTCTTGTCCTGCCTGACTCTTCCTAAGACCCACTCTCCTTTCCTACCTGACTCTCGTGCCAAGGATCTCTCCTGTGCTGCCTGACTCTCGTCCCAAGCCTCTCTCTCATGCCTTACCCGACTCTCGTCCCAAGCTTCTCTCTCCTGCCCTGCCTGACTTTCGTCCCAGGCCTCTCTCCCCTCTCCAATCTGAATCTCGTCCCAAGCGTCTCTCTCCTGTCCAGCCTGACTCCCTTCCAAGCCTCTCTCTCCTGTCTAGCCTTACTCTTATCCCAATCCTCCCTCTCCTGTCCTGCCTGTCTCTCGTTCCAAACCTCCCCCTCCTCTCTAGCCTGACTCTCGTCTCAAGCCTCTCTCTTTTATCTAGCCTGACTTTTCGTCCCAAGCCTCTCTCTCTTATCCTGCATGACTCTCGTCCCACGCTACTCTCTCCTGTCCAGACTGACTTTCGTCCTAAGCCTCTCACTCCTGTCATGCCTGACTCTTCTCCCAAGCCTCTCTCTCCTGTTCGGACTAACTCTCGTCCTAGGCCTTTCTCTCCTCTGCTACGTGACTCTCGTCCAAAGTCTTTCTCTCCTGTCCTGCCTGACTCTCTTCCTAAGACCCAATCTCCTTTCCTATCTGACTCTCGTGACAAGGCTTTCTCTCCTGTCCTGCCTGACTATCGTCCCAAAACCCTCTCTCCTCTCCTACCTGACTCTCTTCCCAAGTCTCTATCTCCTTTTATGCCTGACTCTCGTCCCAAGCAATTCTCACCTTTTCGGGCGGACTCTCTTCACAAGTCTCTCTCTCCTGTCCTACCTGACTTTCGTCCCAAGCCTTTATCTCCTGTTTTACCCGACTCTCGTCCCAAGAGTCTCTCTCCTGTACTGTCTGACGCTTATCCCCTGCCTCTCTCTCCTGTCCAGCCTCATTCTCATCCAAATCCTCTCTCTCCTGTCATGCCTGACTCTTGTCCCAAGCATCTCTCTCCTGTTCAGCCTGACACTCATCCAAAGCCTCTCTCTCTTATCCAGCCTGACTCTCGTCCTAAGCCTCTCTCTCCTGTCTAGTCTTGTTCTCGTCCCAAGCTTCTGTCTCCTATCCTGCCTGACTCTCGGCCAAAGACACTCTCTCCTGTCCTATCTGACTCTCTTCCCAAGCCTCTCTCTCCTCTCCTACCTGAAACTCGTTCCAACCCTCTCTCTCCTGTCATGCCTGACTCTCGTTCCAAGCCCCTCTCTCCTTTTCGGCCTGACTGTCCTCTAAAGCCTTTCTCTCCTCTCCTGCCTGAGTCTTCTCCCAAGCCTCTCACTCCCGTTCGGCCTAACTCTCGTCCCAATACTCTCTCTCTTCTCCTACCTGACTCACGTCCCAAGTCTTTCTCTCTTGTCCTGCCTGACTCTTCCTGAGACCCACTCTCCTTTCTTACCTGACTCTCGTGAAAAGGCTCTCTCTCCTGTCCTGTCTGACTCTCGTCCCAAAACCCTCTCTCCTCTCCTACCTGACTCTCTTCCCAAGTCTCTCTCTCCTTTCATGCCTGACTCTCGTCCCAAACCCGTCTCATCTTTTCGGTCAGATTCTTTTCCCAAGTCTCCTTCTCCTGTCCTGCCTGACTCTCGTCCCAAGCCTCTCTCTCATGCCTTACCCGACTCTCATCCCAAGCTTCTCTCTCCTGCCCTGCCTGACTTTCGTCCCAAGCCTCTCTCCCTTCTCCAATCTGAATCTCGTCCCAAGCATCTCTCTCCTGTCCAGCCTGACTCCCTTCCAAGCCTCTCTCTCCTGTCTAGCCTTACTCTTATCCCAATCCTCCCTCTCCTGTCCTGCCTGTCTCTCGTTCCAAACCTCTCCCTCCTCTCTAGCCTGACTCTCGTCTCAAGCCTCTCTCTTTTATCCAGCCTGACTCTCCTCTCCTGCCTGAGTCTTCTCCCAAGCCTCTCACTCCCGTTCGGCCTAACTCTCGTCCCAATCCTCTCTCTCTTCTCCTACCTGACTCACGTCCCAAGTCTTTCTCTCTTGTCCTGCCTGACTCTTCCTAAGACCCACTCTCCTTTCTTACCTGACTCTCGTGAAAAGGCTCTCTCTCCTGTCCTGTCTCACTCTCGTCCCAAAACCCTCTCTCCTCTCCTACCTGACTCTCTTCCCTTGTCTCTCTCTCCTTTCATGCCTGACTCTCGTCCCAAACCCGTCTCATCTTTTCGGTCAGACTCTTTTCCCAAGTCTCCTTCTCCTGTCCTGCCTGACTCTCGTCCCAAGCCTCTCTCTCATGCCTTACCCGACTCTCGTCCCAAGCTTCTCTCTCCTGCCCTGCCTGACTTTCGTCCCAAGCCTCTCTCCCCTCTCCAATCTGAATCTCGTCCCAAGCATCTCTCTCCTGTCCAGCCTGACTCCCTTCCAAGCCTCTCTCTCCTGTCTAGCTTTACTCTTATCCCAATCCTCCCTCTCCTGTCCTGCCTGTCTCTCGTTCCAAACCTCTCCCTCCTCTCTAGCCTGACTCTCGTCTCAAGCCTCTCTCTTTTATCCAGCCTGACTCTCCTCTCCTGCCTGAGTCTTCTCCCAAGCCTCTCACTCCCGTTCGGCCTAACTCTCGTCCCAATCCTCTCTCTCTTCTCCTACCTGACTCACGTCCCAAGTCTTTCTCTCTTGTCCTGCCTGACTCTTCCTAAGACCCACTCTCCTTTCTTACCTGACTCTCGTGAAAAGGCTCTCTCTCCTGTCCTGTCTGACTCTCGTCCCAAAACCCTCTCTCCTCTCCTACCTGACTCTCTTCCCAAGCATCTCTCTCCTGTCCAGCCTGACTCCCTTCCAAGCCTCTCTCTCCTGTCTAGCCTTACTCTTATCCCAATCCTCCCTCTCCTGTCCTGCCTGTCTCTCGTTCCAAACCTCTCCCTCCTCTCTAGCCTGACTCTCGTCTCAATCCTCTCTCTTTTATCCAGCCTGACTTTTCGTCCCAAGCCTCTCTCTCTTATCCTACATGACTCTCGTCCCACGCTACTCTCTCCTGTCCAGACTAACTTTCGTCCTAAGCCTCTCACTCCTGTCATGCCTGACTCTTCTCCCAAGCCTCTCTCTCCTGTTCGGCCTAACTCTCGTCCCAGGCCTTTCTCTCCTCTGCTACGTGACTCTCGTCCAAAGTCTTTCTCTCCTGTCCTGCCTGACTCTCTTCCTAAGACCCAATCTCCTTTCCTATCTGACTCTCGTGACAAGGCTTTCTCTCCTGTCCTGCCTGACTATCGTCCCAAAACCCTCTCTCCTCTCCTACCTGACTCTCTTCCCAAGTCTCTATCTCCTTTCATGCCTGACTCTCGTCCCAAGCAATTCTCACCTTTTCGGGCGGACTCTCTTCACAAGTCTCTCTCTCCTGTCCTACCTGACTTTCGTCCCAAGCCTTTATCTCCTGTTTTACCCGACTCTCGTCCCAAGAGTCTCTCTCCTGTACTGTCTGACGCTCATCCCCTGCCTCTCTCTCCTGTCCAGCCTCATTCTCATCCAAATCCTCTCTCCCCTGTCATGCCTGACTCTTGTCCCAAGCATCTCTCTCCTGTTCAGCCTGACAATCATCCAAAGCCTCTCTCTCTTATCCAGCCTGACTCTCGTCCTAAGCCTCTCTCTCCTGTCTAGTCTTGTTCTCGTCCCAAGCCTCTGTCTCCTGTCCTGCCTGACTCTCGGCCAAAGACACTCTCTCCTGTCCTATCTGACTCTCTTCCCAAGCCTCTCTCTCCTCTCCTACCTGAAACTCGTTCCAACCCTCTCTCTCCTGTCATGCCTGACTCTCGTTCCAAGCCCCTCTCTCCTTTTCGGCCTGACTGTCCTCTAAAGCCTCTCTCTCCTCTCCTGCCTGAGTCTTCTCCCAAGCCTCTCACTCCCGTTCGGCCTAACTCTCGTCCCAATCCTCTCTCTCTTCTCCTACCTGACTCACGTCCCAAGTCTTTCTCTCTTGTCCTGCCTGACTCTTCCTAAGACCCACTCTCCTTTCTTACCTGACTCTCGTGAAAAGGCTCTCTCTCCTGTCCTGTCTCACTCTCGTCCCAAAACCCTCTCTCCTCTCCTACCTGACTCTCTTCCCAAGTCTCTCTCTCCTTTCATGCCTGACTCTCGTCCCAAACCCGTCTCATCTTTTCGGTCAGACTCTTTTCCCAAGTCTCCTTCTCCTGTCCTGCCTGACTCTCGTCCCAAGCCTCTCTCTCATGCCTTACCCGACTCTCGTCCCAAGCTTCTCTCTCCTGCCCTGCCTGACTTTCGTCCCAAGCCTCTCTCCCCTCTCCAATCTGAATCTCGTCCCAAGCATCTCTCTCCTGTCCAGCCTGACTCCCTTCCAAGCCTCTCTCTCCTGTCTAGCCTTACTCTTATCCCAATCCTCCCTCTCCTGTCCTGCCTGTCTCTCGTTCCAAACCTCTCCCTCCTCTCTAGCCTGACTCTCGTCTCAAGCCTCTCTCTTTTATCCAGCCTGACTTTTCGTCCCAAGCCTCTCTCTCTTATCCTGCATGACTCTCGTCCCACGCTACTCTCTCCTGTCCAGACTGACTTTCGTCCTAAGCCTCTCACTCCTGTCATGCCTGACTCTTCTCCCAAGCCTCTCTCTCCTGTTCGGCCTAACTCTCGTCCCAGGCCTTTCTCTCCTCTGCTACGTGACTCTCGTCCAAAGTCTTTCTCTCCTGTCCTGCCTGACTCTCTTCCTAAGACCCAATCTCCTTTCCTATCTGACTCTCGTGACAAGTCTTTCTCTCCTGTCCTGCCTGACTATCGTCCCAAAACCCTCTCTCCTCTCCTACCTGACTCTCTTCCCAAGTCCCTATCTCCTTTTATGCCTGACTCTCGTCCCAAGCAATTCTCACCTTTTCGGGCGGACTCTCTTCACAAGTCTCTCTCTCCTGTCCTACCTGACTTTCGTCCCAAGCCTTCATCTCCTGTTTTACCCGACTCTCGTCCCAAGAGTCTCTCTCCTGTACTGTCTGACGCTCATCCCCTGCCTCTCTCTCCTGTCCAGCCTCATTCTCATCCAAATCCTCTCTCTCCTGTCATGCCTGACTCTTGTCCCAAGCATCTCTCTCCTGTTCAGCCTGACACTCATCCAAAGCCTCTCTCTCTTATCCAGCCTGACTCTCGTCCTAAGCCTCTCTCTCCTGTCTAGTCTTGTTCTCGTCCCAAGCCTCTGTCTCCTGTCCTGCCTGACTCTCGGCCAAAGACACTCTTTCCTGTCCTATCTGACTCTCTTCCCAAGCCTCTCTCTCCTCTCCTACCTGAAACTCGTTCCAACCATCTCTCTCCTGTCATGCCTGACTCTCGTTCCAAGCCCCTCTCTCCTTTACGGCCTGACTCTCCTCTAAAGCCTCTCTCTCCTCTCCTGCCTGAGTCTTCTCCCAAGCCTCTCACTCCCGTTCGGCCTAACTCTCGTCCCAATCCTCTCTCTCTTCTCCTACCTGACTCACGTAACAAGTCTTTCTCTCTTGTCCTGCCTGACTCTTCCTAAGACCCACTCTCCTTTCTTACCTGACTCTCGTGAAAAGGCTCTCTCTCCTGTCCTGTCTGACTCTCGTCCCAAAACCCTCTCTCCTCTCCTACCTGACTCTCTTCCCAAGTCTCTCTCTCCTTTCATGCCTGACTCTCGTCCCAAACCCGTCTCATCTTTTCGGTCAGACTCTTTTCCCAAGTCTCCTTCTCCTGTCCTGCCTGACTCTCGTCCCAAGCCTCTCTCTCATGCCTTACCCGACTCTCGTCCCAAGCTTCTCTCTCCTGCCCTGCCTGACTTTCGTCCCAAGCCTCTCTCCCCTCTCCAATCTGAATCTCGTCCCAAGCATCTCTCTCCTGTCCAGCCTGACTCCCTTACAAGCCTCTCTCTCCTGTCTAGCCTTTCTCTTATCCCAATCCTCCCTCTCCTGTCCTGCCTGTCTCTCGTTCCAACCCTCTCTCTCCTCTCTAGCTTGACTCTCCTCTCAAGCCTCTCTCTTTTATCCAGCCTGACTTTTCGTCCCAAGCCTCTCTCTCTTCTCCTACCTGACTCTCGTCCCACGCTACTCTCTCATTGTCCAGACTGACTTTCGTCCTAAGCCTCTCACTCCTGTCATGCCTGACTCTTCTCCCAAGCCTCTCTCTCCTATTCGGCCTAACTCTCGTCCCAAGCCTGTCTCTCTTCTGCTACCTGACTCTCGTCCAAAGTCTTTCTCTCCTGTCCTGCCTGACTCTCTTCCTAAGACCCAATCTCCTCTCCTACCTGACTCTCGTGCCAAGGCTTTCTCTCCTCTCCTGCCTGACTCTCGTCCCAAAACCCTCTCTCCTCTCCTAGCTGACTCTCTTCCCAAGTCACTGTCTCCTTTCATGCCTGACTCTCGTCCCAAGCAATTCTAACCTTTTCGGCCGGACTCTCTTCCCAAGTCTCACTCTCCTGTCCTACCTGACTCTCGTCCCAAGCCTTTATCTCCTGTTTTACCCGACTCTCGTCCCAAGAGTCTCTCTCCTGTACTGTCTGACGCTCGTGTCCTGCCTCTCTCTCCTGTCCAGCCTCAATCTCATCCCAATCCTCTCTCTCCAGCCCTGCCTGACTTTCGTCCCAAGCTTCTCTCCCCTCTCCAACCTGAATCTCGTCCCAAGCCTCTTTCTCCTGTCCAGCCTGACTCTCGCCTCAAGCATCTCTCTCCTGTCCAGCCTCACTCTCCTCCAAAGCCTCTCTCTCCTGTCATGCCTGACTCTCATCCCAAGCATCTCTCTCCTTTTTAGCCTGACTTGATCCTAGGCCTCTCTCTCCTATCTAGCCTGATTCTCGCTCCAAGCTTCTATCTCCTGTCCAGCCTCACTCTCGTCCCAAGCATCCCTCTCCTGTCCTTCCTGAGTCTCGTCCCCAACCCCTCTCTCCTAGCCAACCTCACTCTCATCCCAAGCCTCTCTCTCCTGCACTACCTGGCTCTCGTCCCAAACCTTTCTCTCCTGTCCAGCCTGACTCTCGTCCCAAATCTCTCTCTCCTGTCCAGCCTGACTCTCGTCGCAAGCCTCTCTCTCCTGTCTAGCCTTACTCTCGTCCCAGTCCTCCCTCTCCTGTACTGCCTGACTCTCGTCCCAAGCCTCTCTCTCCTGTCCTGCTTGAGTCTCGCACCAAGCCTCTCTGTTCTTTCCAGCCTGACTCTCGTCCAAATCCTCTCTCCTCTCCTACCTGACTCTCGTCCCAAGCCTCTCTCTCCTCTTCAGCCTGACTCTAGTCCTAAACCTGTCTCTCATGTCATGACTGACTCTCCTTCCAAGCAGCTCTATCCTGTTCAGCCTGACTCTCATCACAAGCCTCTCTCTCTCCTATCGAGCCTGATTTTCGTTGCAAGCCTCTCTCTCCTCTCCTACCTAAATCTCGTCCTAAGCCTTTCTCTCCTGTCCAGCCTGACTCTCGTCCCAAGCATCTCTCCTGTCCAGCCTGACTCCCTTCCAAGCCTCTCTCTCCTGTCTAGCCTTACTCTTGTCCCGAGCCTCTCTCTCCTGTCCTGCCTATCTCTCCTCCCAAACCTCTCTCTCCTCTCCAGCCTGACTCTCGTCCCAAGCCTCTCTCTTTTATCCAGCCTGACTTTCGTCCCAAGCCTCTCTCTCTTCTCCTACCTGAGTCTCGTCCCAATCTACTCTCTCCTGTCCAGAGTGACCCTCGTCCAAAGCCACTCTCTCCAGTCCAGCCTAACTTTCGTCTCAAGCCTCTCTCTCCTGTCATGCCTGACTCTCGTCTAAGTCTCTCTCTCTAGTCCTGCCTGACTCTCATCCCAAGCCTGTCTCTCCCATACAGCCTCACTCTCTTTCCAAGCCTCTTTCTCCTGTCCAACCTCAATCTCGTCTCAAGCGTCTCTCTCCTCTCCTAAATGACTCTAGTCCCAAGCCTCTCTCTCCTGTCCTGCCTGACTCTCGTCCCAAGCGTATCTCTCCTGTCCAGCCTGAATCTCGTTCCAAGCCTCTCTCTCCTGTCCAGCCTGACTCTCGTCCCAAGCCTCTCCCTCCTCTTCAGCCTGACTCTCATCCCAAGCCTCTCTCTCTTTTCCAGCCTGACTCTCGTCCCAAGCCTCTCTCTCCTCTCCTACCTAACTCTCGTCCCTAGACTCTCTCTCCTGTTTAGCTTCACTCTCGTCCCAAGCCTCTCTCTTATGTCCAGCCTGACTCTCGTCCCAAGCCTCTCTCTCCTGTCTAGCATTACTCTCGTCCCAGTCCTCCCTCTCCTGTCCTGCCTGACTCTCGTCCCAAGCATTTCTCTCCTGTCCTGCTTGAGTCTCGTACCTAGCGTCTATCTTCTTTCCAGCATGACTCTCGTCCCAAGTCTTTCTCCTCTCATACCTGACTCCCGTCCCAAGGCTCTCTCTCCTCTCCAGCCTGACTCTCGTGTCAAGCCTCTCTCTCCTCTCCAGCCTCACTTTCCTACCAAACCTCTCTCTCCTGTCATGCCTGACTCTCGTCCTAAGCCTCTCTCTCCTGTCTATCCAGACTCTCATCCCAAGCCTCTCTCTCCTGTCTAGCGTTACTCTCGTCCCAAGCCTACCTCTCCTGTCCTCTCTGACTCTCGTTCCAAACCTCTCTCTCCTGCCCGGCCTGACTCTCGTCCCAAACCTCTCTCTTCTCTCCAACCTGACTCTCGTCCCAAGCCTCTCTCTCCTGTCCAGCCTGACTCTCGTCCAACCCCTCCCTCTCCTGTCCTACCTGACTCTCGTCCCCAGCCCCTCTCTCTTGTCCAGCCTCATTCTCATTCTAAACCTCCCTCTCCTTTCCAAACTGATGCTCGTTCCAAGCCTCTCTCACATGTTCAGCCTCATTTTCGTCCTCTATCTCCTGTCATGCCTGACTCTTGTCCCAAGCATCTCTCTCCTGTTCAGCCTGACACTAATCGAAAGCCTCTCTCTCTTATCCAGCCTGACTCTCGTCCTAAGCCTCTCTCTCCTGTCTAGCCTTACTCTCGTCCCAATCCTCCCTCTCCTTTCCTGCCTGACTCTCGTCACAAGCCTACCTCCTCCCCTATATACCTCTCGTCCAAAGCCTCTCTCTCCTCTCGAGCCTGACTCTCGTCCCAAGCCTCTCTCCTGTCCAGCCTCACTTTCGTCCCAAACCTCTCTCTCCTGTCCTAACTGACTCTCGTCCCAAGCCTCTCTCTCCTGTCCTGCCTGAGTCTCTTACCAAGCCTCTCTCTTCTTTCCAGCCTGACTCTCGTCCCAAGCCTCTCTCTACTGTCCTGCCTGACTTTCGTCCCTAGCCTCTCTCTCCTGTCCTGCGTGATTCTCATCCCAAGCCTCTGTCTCCTGTCCTGCCTGACTATCGTCCCAAGCCTCTCTCTCCTGTCCTGCCTGATTGTAGTCCCAAGCCTCTCTCTCCTCTCCTACCTGAAACTCGTTCCAACCCTCTCTCTTCTGTCATGCCTGACTCTCGTTCCAAGCCCATCTCTCCTTTTCGGCCTGACTCTCCTCTAAAGCCTCTCTCTCCTGTCCTGCCTGAATCTTCTCCCAAGCCTCTCACTCCCGTTCGGCCTAACTCTCGTCCCAATCCTCTCTCTCTTCTCCTACCTGACTCACGTCACAAGTCTTTCTCTCTTGTCCTGCCTGACTCTTCCTAAGACCCACTCTCCTTTCCTACCTGACTCTCGTGCCAAGGCTCTCTCTCCTGTCCTGCCTCACTCTCGTCCCAAAACCCTCTCTCCTCTCCTACCTGACTCTCTTCCCAAGTCTCTCTCCTTTCATGCCTGACTCTCGTCCCAAACCCCTCTCACCTTTTCGGGCAGACTCTCTTCCCAAGTCTCTCTCTCCTGTCCTTCCTGACTCTCGTCCCAAGACTCTCTCTCATGCCTTACCCGACTCTCGTCCCAAGCTTCTCTCTCCTGCCCTGCCCGACTTTCGTCACAAGCTTCTCTCCCCTCTCCAATCTGATTCTCGTCCCAAGCATCTCTCTCTTGTCCAGCCTGACTCCCTTCCAAGCCTCTCTCTCCAATCTAGCCTTACTCTTATCCCAATCCTCCCTCTCCTCTTCTGCCTGTCTCTCGTTCCAAACCTCTCTCTCCTCTCTAGCCAGACTCTCGTCTCAAGCCTCTCTCTTTTAACCAGTCTGACTTTTCGTCCCAAGCCTCTCTCTCTTCTCCTACATGACTCTCGTCCCACGCTACTCTCTCCTGTCCAGACTGACTTTCGTCCCAAGCCTCTCACTCCTGTCATGCCTGACTCTTCTCCCAAGCCTCTCTCTCCTGTTCTGGCTAACTCTCGTCCCAAGCCTCTCTCTCTTCTGCTACCTGACTCTCGTCCCAAGTCTTTCTCTCCTGTCCTGCCTGACTCTCTTCCTAAGACCCAATCTCCTTTCCTACCTGACTCTCGTGCCAAGGCTTTCTCTCCTGTCCTGCCTGACTCTCGTCCCAAAACCCTCTCCTCTCCTACCTGACTCTCTTCCCAGGTCTCTCTCTCCTTTCATGCTTGACTCTCGTTCCAAGCAATTCTCACCTTTTCGGCCGGACTCTCTCCCCAAGTCTCTCTCTCCTGTCCTACCTGACTCTCGTCCCAAGCCTCTATCTCCTGTTTTACCGACTCTCGTCCCAAGAGTCTCTTTACTGTACTGTCTGACGCTAGTCCCCTGCCTCTCTCTCCTGTCAGGCCTCATTCTCATCCCAATCCTCTCTCTCCTGCCCTGCCTGACTTTCGTCCCAAGCTTCTCTCCCCTCTCCAACCTGAATCTCGTCCAAAGCCTCTTTCTCCTGTCCAGCCTCACTCTCGTCCCGAGCGTCTCTCCTGTCCAGCCACACTCCCTTCCAATCCTCTCTCTCCTGTCTAGCCTTATTCTTGTCCCGAGCATCTCTCTCCTGTCCTGCCCGTCTCTCTTCCCAAACCTCTCTCTCCTCTCTAGACTGACTCTCGTCCCAAGCCTCTCTCTTTTATCCAGCCTGACTCTCGTCCCAAGCCTCCCTCTCTTCTCCTAACTGACTCTCGTCCCAAACTACTCTCTCCTGTCCAGAATGACCATCGTCCAAAGCCTCTCTCTCCTGTCCAACCTAACTTTCGTCTCAAGCCTCTCTCTTCTGTCATGACTGACTCTCGTCTAAGTCTCTCTCTCTTGTCCTGCCTGACTCTCATCCCAAGCCTCTCTCTCCCATACAGCCTCACTCTCGTTCCAGGCCTCTCTCTCCTGTCCAACCTTAAACTCGTCTCAAGCCTCTCTCTCCTCTCCTAAATGACTCTCGTCCCAAGCCTCTCTCTCCTGTCCTTCCTGACCCTCGTCCCAAGCGTATCTCTCCTGTCCAGCCTGACTCTCGTCCCAAGACTCTCTCCCTTCTCTCCTCCCTGACTCTCGTCGCAACTCTCTCTCTCCTGTCCAGCCTGACTCTCGTCCAAAGCCTCTCTATCCTCTCCTACTTGACATTCGTCCCAAGCCTCTTTCTCATGTGCAGCCTCAATCTCGTCTCAAACCTCTCTCTCCTCTCATGCCTGACTCTCGTTCCAAGCCTCTCTCTCCTGTCCAGCCTCACTCTCGTCCCAAGCCTCTCTCTCCTGTCATGACTGACTCTCTTCACAACCCTCTCTCTCCTGTCCTGCCTGACTCTCGTTCCTAGCCTCTCTGTCTTGTCCTGCCTGACTCTCGTCCTAAGCCCTTCTCTCCTCTCCAATCTGACTCGCGTCATACCCTCCATCTCCTGTCCTTCCTGACTCTCGTCCGAAGCCTTTTTCTCATGTCCAGCCTGACTCTCGTCCCAAGCCTCTCCCTCCTGTTCAGCATGACTCTCATCCCAAACCTCTCTCTCTTATCCAGCCTGACTCTCGTTCCAAGCCTCTCTCTCCTCTCCTACCTAACTCTCGTCCCAAGATTCTCTCTCCTGTCCAGCTTGACTCTCGTCCCAAGCCTCTCTCTTATGTCCAGCCTGACTCTGGTCCCAAGCCTCTCTCTCCTGTCTATCCTTACTCTCGTCCCAGTCCCCCCTCTCCTATCCTACCTGACTCTCGTCACAAGCATTTCTCTCCTTCCCTGCTTGAGTCTCGTACCAAGCCCCTCTCTTCTTTCCAGCATGACTCTCGTCCCAAGCCTCTCTCCTCTCATACCTGACTCCCGTCCCAAGGCTCTCTCTCCTCTCCAGCCTGACTCTCGTTCCAAGCCTCTCATTCCCGTACAGACTCAATTTCCTCCCAAACCTCTCTCTCCTGTCATGCCTGACTGTCGTCCTAAGCCTATCTCTCCTGTCTATCCTGACTCTCATCCCAACCATCTCTCTCCTGTCTAGCGTTACTCTCGTCCCAAGCCTACATCTCCTGTCCTCCCTGAATCTCGTTCCAAACCTCTCTCTCCTGCCCGGCCTGACTCGTCCCAAACCTCTCTCTTCCGTCCTACCTGACTCTCGTCCCAAGCCTCTCTCTCCTGTTCAGCCTGACTCTCGTCCAACACCTCCCTCTCCTGTCCTACCTGACTCTCGTCTCCAGCCACTCTCTCCTGTCCAGCATAATTCTTATTCTAAACCTCTCTCTCCTTTCCAAACTGACACTCGTTCGAAGCCGCTCTCTCATGTTGAGCCTCACTTTCGTCACAAGCCTCTATCTCCTGTCATGCCTGACTCTTGACCCAAGCATCTCTCTCCTGTTCAGCCTGACACTCATCCAAAGCCTCTCTCTCTTATCCAGCCTGACTCTCGTCCTAAGCCTCTCTCTCCTGTCTAGCCTTACTCTCGTCCCAATCCTCCCTCTCCTTTCCTGCCTGACTCTCGTCCCAAGCCTCCCTCCTCTCCTATCTACCTCTCGTCCAAAGCCTCTCTCTCCTCTCCAGCCTGACTCTCGTCCCAAGCCTCTCTCTCCTGTCCATCCTCACTTTCGTCCAAAACCTCTCTCTCCTGTCCTGCCTCACTCTCGTCCCAAGCCTCTCTATCCTCTCCTGCATGAGTGTCCTACCAAACCTCTCTCTTCTTTCCAGCCTGACTCTCGTCCCAAGCCTCTCTCCTCTCCTACCTGACTCTAGTCCCAAGCCTCTCTCTCCTATCTAGCCAGACTTTCTTCCCAAGATTCTCTATCCTGTCCAGCCTGACTCTCGTCCCAAGACTCTCTCCTCTCCTGCCTGACTCTCGTCCCAACCCTCTCTCTCCTGTCCAGCCTGACTCTCGTCCCAAGTCTCTCTATCCTCTCCTACGTGACTCTCGTACCAAGCCTCTCTCTCCTGTCCAGACTCAATCTCGTCTCAAGCCTCTCTCGGCACTCCTGCCTGACTCTCGTCCCAAGCCTCTCTCTCCTGTCCAGCCTCACTCTCGTCCAAAGCCTCTCTCTCCTGTCATGCCTGACTCTCTTCACAACCCTCTCTCTCCTGTCCTGCCTCACTCCAGTTCCAAGCCTCTCTATCCTGTCCTGTCTGACTTTCGTCCTAAGCCCTTCTCTCCTCTCCTATCTGACTCTCGTCATACCCTCTATCTCCTGTCCTGCCTGACTCTCGTCCGAAGCCGCTCTCTCCTGTCCAGCCTGACTCTCGTCACAAGCCTCTCCCTCCTGTTCAGACTTACTCTCATCCCAAGACTCTCTCTCTCTTACCCAGCCTGACTTTTGTCACAAGCCCCTCTCTCCTCTCCTACCTAACTCTCGTCCAAAGACTCTCTCTCTTATCCAGCCTGACTCTCGTCCTAAGCCCCTCTCTCCTCTCCTACCTAACTCTCGTCGCAAGACTCTCTCTCCTGTCCAGCTTGACTCTCGTCCCAAGCCTCTCTCTTATGTCCAGCCTGACTCTCGTCCCAAGCCTCTCTCTCCTGTCTAGCCTTACTCTCGTCCCAGTCCTCCTGCTCCTGTCCTGCCTGACTCTCGTCCCAAACATTTCTCTCTTGTCCTTCTTGGGTCTCGTACCAAGCCTCTCTCTTCTTTCCAGCATGACTCTCGTCCCAAGCCTCTCTCCTCTCATACCTGACTCCCGTCCCAAGGCTCTCTCTCCTCTCCAGCCTGATTCTCGTTCCAAGCCTCTCTCTCCTCTCCAGCCTCACTTTCCTCCCAAACCTCTCCCTCCTCTCATGCCTGACTGTCGTCCTAAGCCTCTCTCTCCTGTCTATCCTGACTCTCATCCCAAGCCTCTCTCTTCTCTCCAGCCTGACTCTCGTCCCAAGCCTACCTCTCCTGTCCTCCCTGACTCTCGTTCCAAGCCTCTCTCTCCTGCCCGGCCTCTCTCTCTCTCTTCATGCCTGACTCTCTTCCCAACACTCTCTCTCCTGTCCTGCCTGACTCTCGTTCCTAGCCTCTCTGTCTTGTCCTGCCTGACTCTCGTCCTAAGCCCTTCTCTCCTCTCCTATCTGACTCTCGTCATACCCTCTATCTCCTGTACTGCCTGACTCTCGTCCCAAGCCTCTCTCTCTCCTGTCCAGCCTGACTCTCGTCCCAAGCCTCTCTCTCCTCTCCTACCTAACTCTCGTCCCAAGTCTCTCTCTCCTGTCCAGCTTGACACTCGTCCCAAGCCTCTCTCTTATGTCCATCCTGAATCTCGTCCCAAGCCTCTCTCTCCTGTCTAGCCTTATTCTCGTCCCAGTCCTCCCTCTCCTGTCCTGCCTGACTCTCGTCACAAGCATTTCTCTCCTGTCCTGCTTGATTCGTGTAACAAGCCCCTCTCTTCTTTCCAGCATGACTCTCGTCCCAAGCCTCTCTTCCCTCATACCTGACTCCAGTCCCAAGGCTCTCTCTCCTCTCCAGCCTGACTCGTTCCAAGCCTGTCTCTCCTGTCCAACCTCAATTTCCTCCCAAACCTCTCTCTCCTGTCATGACGGACTGTCGTCCTAAGCCTCTCTCTCCTGTCTATCCAGACTCTCATCCCAAGCCTCTCTCTCCTGTCTAGCTTTAGTCTCGTCTAAAGCCTATCGCTCCTGTCCTTAATGATTCTCGTTCCAAACAGCTCTCTCCTCCCCGGCCTGACTCTAGTCCCAATCCTCTCTCTTCCGTCCTACCTGACTCTCGTCCCAAGCCTCTCTCTCCTGTCCAGCCTGACTCTCGTCCAACCCATCCCTCTCCTGTTCAGCCTGACTCTCGTTCAGCCCCTCCCTCTCCTGTCCTACCTGACTCTCGTCCCCAGCCACTCTCTCCTGTCCAGCCTAATTCTCATTCTAATCCTCTCTCTCCTTTCCAAACTGACTCTCCTTCCAAGCCTCTTTCTCATGTTGAGCCTCACTTTCGACACAAGCCTCTATCTCCTGTCATGCCTGACTCTTGTCCCAAGCATCTATCTCCTGTTCAGCCTGACACTCATCCAAAGCCTCTCTCTCTTATCCAGCCTGACTCTCGTCCTAAGCCTCTCTCTCCTGTCTAGCCTTACTCTCGTCCCAATAATCCCTCTCCTTTCCTGCCTGACTCTCGTCCCAAGCCTCCCTCCTCTCCTACCTACCTCTCGTCCAAAGCCTCTCTCTCCTCTCAAGCCTGACTCTCGTCCCAAGCCTCTCTCTCCTGTCCATCCTCACGTTCGTAACAAGCCTCTCTCACCTGTCCTGCCTGACTCTCGTCCCAAGCCTCTCTCTCCTGTCCTGCCTGAGTCTCCTACCAAGCCTCTCTCTTCTTTCCAGCCTGACTCTCGTCCCAAGCCTCTCCTCTCCTACCTGACTCTCGTCCCAAGCCTCTCTCTCCTGTCCAGCCAGACTTTCTTCCCAAGCTTCTCTCTCCTGTCCAGCCTGACTCTCGTCCCAAGACTCTCTCTCTCCTCTCCTGCCTGACTCTCGTCCCAACCCTCTCTCCTGTCCAGCCTGACTCTCGTCCCAAGTCTCTCTATCCTCTCCTACCTGACTCTCGTCCGAAGCCTCTCTCTCATGTCCAGCCTCAATCTCGTCTCAAGCCTCTCTCTCCTCTCCTGCCTGACTCTCGTCCCAAGCTTCTCTCTCCTGTCCAGCCTCACTCTCGTCCCAAGCCTCTCTCTCCTGTCATGCCTGACTCTCTTCCCAACCCTCTCTCTCCTGTCCTGCCTGACTCTTGTTCCTAGCCTCTCTGTCTTGTCCTGCCTGACTCTCGTCCTAAGTTCTTCTCTCCTCTCCTATCTGACTCTCGTTATACCCTCTATCTTCTGTCCTGCCTGACTCTCGTCCCAAGCCTCTCTCTCCTATCCAGCCTGACTCTCGTCCTAAGCCTCTCCCTCCTGTTCAGCATGACTCTCATCCCAAGCCTCTCTCTCTTATCCAGCCTGACACTCGTCCCAAGCCTCTCTCTCCTCTCCTACCTAACTCTCGTCCTAAGATTTTCTCTCCTGTCCAGCTTGACTCTCGTCCAAAGCCTCTCTCTTATGTCCAGCCTGACTCTCGTCCCAAGACTCTCTCTCCTGTCTAGCCTTACTCTCGTCCCAGTATTCCCTCTCCTGTCCTGCCTGACTCTCGTCACAGGCATTTCTCTCCTTTACTGCTTGAGTCTCGTACCAAGCCCCTCTCTTCTTTCCAGCATGACACTCGTCCCAAGCCTCTCTCCTCTCATACCTGACTTCAGTCCCAAGGCTCTCTCTCCTCTCCAGCCTGACTCTCGTTCCAAGCCTCTCTCTCCCGTCCAGTCACACTTTCCTCCCAAACCTCTCTCTCCTGTCATGCCTGACTGTCGTCCTAAGCCTCTCTCTCCTGTCTATCCTGACTCTCATCCCAAATCTCTCTCTCCTGTCTAGCGTTACTTTCGTCCCAAGCCTGCCTCTCCTGTCCTCCTTCACTCTCGTTCCAAACCTCTCTCTCCTGCCCGGCCTGACTCGTCCCAAAACTCTCTCTTCCGTCCTACCTGACTCTCGTCCCAAGCCTCTCTCTCCTGTCCATCCTCACTTTCGTCACAAACCTCTTTCACCTGTCCTGCCTGACTCTCGTCCCAAGCCTCTCTCTCCTGTCCTGCGTGAGTCTCCTACCAAGCCTCTCTCTTCTTTCCAGCCTGACTCTCGTCCCAAGCTTCTCTCATCTCCTACCTGACTCTCGTCCCAAGCCTCTCTCTCCTGTCCAGCCAGACTTTCTTCCCAAGCTTCTCTCTCCTGTCCAGCCTGACTCTCGTCCCAAGACTCTCTCTCTCTCCTCTCCTGCCTGACTCTCGTCCCAACCCTCTCTCTCCTGTCCAGCCTGACTCTCATCCCAAGTCTCTCTATCCTCTCCTACCTGACTCTCGTCCCAAGCCTCTCTCTCATGTCCAGCCTCAATCTCGTCTCAAGCCTCTCTCTCCTCTCCTGTCTGACCCGTCCCAAGCCTCTCTCTCCTGTCCAGCCTCACTCTCGTCCCAAGCCTCTCTCTCCTGTCATGCATGACACACTTCACAACCCTCTCTCTCCTGTCCTGCCTGACTCCAGTTCCAAGCCTCTCTATCCTGCCCTGCCTCACTCTCGTCCTAAGCCCTTCTCTCCTCTCCTATCTGACTCTCGTCATACCCTCTATCTCCTGTCCTGCCTGACTCTCGTCCGAAGCCTCTCTCTCCTGACCAGCCTGACTCTCGTCCCAAACCTCTCCCTCCTGTTCAGCCTGACTCTCATCCAAAGCCTCTCTCATTTACCCAGCCTGACTCTCGTCCCAAGCACCTCTCTCCTCTCCTACCTAACTCTCGTCCAAAGACTCTCTCTCCTGTCTAGTTTGATTCTCGTCCCAAGCCTCTCTCTCTCCTGTCTAGCCTGACTCTCGTCCCAAGCCTCTCTCTCCTGTCTAGCCTTAGTCTCCTCCCAGTCCTCCCTCTCCTGTCCTGCCTGACTCCCGTCCCAAACATTTCTCTCCTGTCCTACTTGAGTCTCGTACCAAGCCTCTCTCTTCTTTCAAGCATGACTCTCATCCCAAGCCTCTCTCCACTCTTATCTGACTCCCGTCCCAAGGCTCTCTCTCCTCTACAGCCTGACTCTCGTTCCAAGCCTTTCTCTCCTGTCCAGCCTCACTCTCCTCCCAAACCTCACTCTCCTGTCATGCCTGACTCTCGTCCTAATCCTCTCTTTCCAGTCTATCCTGATTCTCATACCAAGCTTGTCTCTCCTGTCTAGCGTTACTCTCGTCCCAAGCCTACCTCTCCTGTCCTCCCTGACTCTCGTTCCAAACCTCTCTCACCTGCCCGTCCTGACTCTCGTCCCAAACCTCTCCCTTCTGTCCTACCTGACTCTCGTCAGAAGCCTCTCTCTCCCGTCCAGCCTGACTCTCGTCCAACCCTCCCTCTCCTATCCTACCTGACTCTCGTCCCCAGCCACTCTCTCCTGCCCAGCCTCATTCTCATTCTAAACCTCTCTCTCCTTTCCGAACTGTCTCTCGTTCCAAGGCTCTCTCTCATGTTCAACCTCACTTTCGTCCCAAGCCTTTATCTCCTGTCATGCCTGACTCTTATCTCAAGCTTCTCTCTACTGTTCAGCCTGACACTCATCCAAAGCCTTTCTCTCTTCTCCAGCCTGACTCTCGTCCTAAGCCTCTCTCTATTGTCTACCCTTACTCTCGTCCCAATCCTCCCTCTCCTTTCCTGCCTGACTCTCATCACAAACCTCTCTACTCTCCTATCTACCTTTCGTCCCATGCATCTCTCTCCTCTCCAGCTTGACTCTCGTCCCAAGCCTCTCTCTCCTATCCACCCTCACTTTCGTCCTAAACCTCTCTCTCCTGTCCTGCCTGACTCTCGTTCCAAGCCTCTCTCTCCTGTCCTGCCTGAGTCTCTTACCAAGCCTCTCTCTTCTTTCCAGCCTGAATCTCGTCCCAAGCCTCTCTCCTCTCCTACCTGACTCTCGTCCCAAACCTCTCTCTCCTGTCAAGCCAGACTTTCGTCCCAAGCTTCTCTCTCCTGTCTAGCCTGACTCTCGTCCCAAACCTCTCTCTCCTGTCCTGCCTGACTCTCGTCCCAAGCCTCTCTCTTCTGTCCTGCCTGAGTCTCTTACCAAGCCTCTCTCCTTTTTCCATCCTGAATCTCGGCTCAAGCCTCCCTCTCCTGTCCAGCCTCATTCTCGTCTCCAGCCTCTCTCTCCTTTCCTAACTGACTCTTGTTCCAAGCCTCTCTCTCATGTTCAGCCTTACTTTCGTCCCAAGACTCTATCTCCTGTCATGCCTGACTCTTGTCCCAAGCATCTCTCTCCTGTTCAGCCTGACACTCATCCAAAGTCTCTCTCTTTTATCCAGCCTGACTCTCGTCCTAATCCTCTCTCTCCTGTCTAGCCTTACTCTCGTCCCAATCCTCCCTCTCCTTTCCTGCCTGACTCTCGTCCCAAGCCTCCCTCCTCTCCTATCTACCTCTTGTCCCAAGCCTCTCTCTCCTCTCCAGCCTGACTCTCGTCCCAAGCCTCTCTCTCCTGTCCAGCCTCACTTTCGTCCCAAACCTCTCACTCCTGTCCAGCCTGACTCTCGTCCCAAGACTCCCTCTCCTGTCCAGCCTCATTCTCGTCTCCAGCCTCTCTCTCCTCTCCTGTCTAATTCTCGTCCCAAGCCTCTCTCTCCTGTCCAGCCTGACTCTCGTCCCACCCCTCCGTGTCCTGTCCTGCCTGACTCTCGTCGCCAGCCACTCTCTCCTGTCCAGCCTCATTCTCATTCTAAACCTCTCTCTCCTTTCCTAACTGACTCTCCTCCCAAGCCTCTCTCTCCTGTCTAACTTCACTTTTGTCCCAAGCCTCTATCTCCCGTGATGCCTGACTCTTGTCCCAAGCATCTCTCTTCTTTTCAGACTGACTCTCATCCAAAGCCTCTCTCTCTTATCCAACCTGACTCTAGTCCTAAGCCTCTCTCTCCTCTCCTATCTGACTCTCGTACCAAGACTCTCGCTCCTGTCCAGCCTCAGTCTCGTCCCAAGCCTCTCTCTTCTCTCCAGCCTGACTCTCGTCCCAAACCTCTCTCTCCTCTCTAGCCTTACTCTTGTCCCAATCCTCCCTCTACTTTCCTTCCTGACTCTCGTCCTAAGCCTCTCTCCACTCCTACCTGCCTCTCGTTCCAAGCCTCTCTCTCCTCTCCAGCCTTACTCTCGTCCCAAGCCTCTCTCTCCTGTCCTGCCTAACTTTCGTCACAAGCCTCTCTCTCCTATCATACCTGACTCTCGTCTATGTCTCTCTCTCTTGTCCTGCCTGACTCTCATCGCAAGCCTGTCTCTCCCATACGGCCTCACTCTCGTTCCAAGCCTCTCTCTCCCGTCCAACCTCAATCTCGTCTCAAGCCTCTCTCTCCTATCGTACCTGACTCTCATCCCAAGCCTCTCTCTCCTGTCCTGCCTGACTCTCGTCCCAAGCGTATCTCTCCTGTCCAGCCTGACTCTCGTCCCAAGACTCTCTCCCTCCTCTCCTGCCTGACTCTCGTCGCAACCCTCTTTCTCCTGTCCAGCTTGACTCCCATCCCAATCCTCTCTATCCTCTCCTACCTGACTCTCGTCCCAAGCCTCTCTCTCATGTCCAGCCTCAATCTCGTCTCAAGCCTCTCTATCCTCTCCTGCCTGACTCTCGTCCCAAGCCTCTCTCTCCAGTCCAGCCTCACTCTCGTTCCAAGCCTCTCTCTCCTGTCATGCCTGACTCTCTTCCCAACCCTCTCTCTCCTGTCCTCCCTGACTCTCGTTCCTAGCCTCTTTGTCCTGTCCTGCCTGACTCTCGTCCTAAGCCCTTCTCTCTTCTCCTATCTGACTCTCGTCATACCCTCTATCTCCTGTCCTGCCTCACTCTCGTCCCAAGACTCTCTCTCCTGTCCAGCCTGACTCTCGTCCAAAGCCTCTCCCTCCTCTTCAGCCTGACTCTCATCCAAAGCCTCTCTCTCTCTTATCTAGCCTGACTCTCGTCCCAAGCCTCTCTCTCCTCTCCTACCTAAATCTCGTCCCAAGATTCTATCTCCTGTCCAGCTTGACTCTCGTCCCAAGCCTCTCTCTCCTGTCCAGTCTGACTCTCTTCCCAAGCCTCTCGCTCCTGTCTAGCCTTCCTCTCGTCCCAGTCCTCCCTCTCCTGTCCTGCCTGACTCTCGTCCCAAGCATTTCTCTCCTGTCATGCTTGAGTCACGTACAAAGCCTCTCTCTTTCCAGCATGAATCTCGTCCCAATCCTCTCTCCTCTCATACCTGACTCCCGTCCCAAGGCTCTCTCTCCCCTCAAGCCTGACTCTCGTTCCAAGCCTCTCTCTCCTGTACAGCCTCACTTTCCTCCCAAACCTCTCTCTCCTGTCATGCCTGACTCTTGTCCTAAGCCTCTCTCTCCTGTTTATCCTGACTAATCCCAAGCCTCTCTATCCTGTCTAGCGTTACTCTCGTCCCGAGCCTACCTTTACTGTCCTCCCTGACTCTCGTTCCAAGAGTCTCTCTCCTGACCGGCCTGACTCTCGTCCCAAACCTCTCTCTTCTGTCCTACCTGACTCTCGTCCCAAGCATGTCTCTCCTGTCTAGCCTGACTCTCGTCCAACACTCCCTCTCCTGTCCTACCTGACTCTCGGTCCCAGCCCTTCTCTCCTGTCCAGCCTCATTCTCATTCTAAACCTCTCTCTCCTGTCCTAACTGACTCTTGTTCCAAGCCTCTCTCTCATGTTCAGCCTCACTTTCGTCCCAAGCCTCTATCTCCTGTCATGCCCGACTCTTGTCCCAAGTATCTCTCTCCTGTTCAGCCTGACACTCATTCAAAGCCTCTCTCTCTTATCCAGCTTGACTCTCGTCCTAAGCCTCTTTCTCCTGTCTAGCCTTACCCTCGTCCCAATCTTCCCTCTCCTTTCCTGCATGACTCTCGTCCCAAGCCTCCCTCCTCTCCTATCTACCTCTCGTCCCAAGCCTCTCTCTCCTCTCCAGCCTGACTCTCGTCCCAAGCCTCTCTCTCCTGTCATGCCTCACTTTCGTCCCAAACCTCTCTCTCCTGACCGGCCTGACTCTCGTCCCAAACATCTCTCTTCTGTCCTACCTGACTCTCGTCCCAAGCATCTCTCTCCTGTCTAGCCTGACTCTCTCCAACACTCCCTCTCCTGTCCTACCTGACTCTCGTCCCCAGCCACTCTCTCCTGTCCAGCCTCATTCTCATTCTAAACATCTCTCTCCTTTAATAACTGACTCTCGTTCGAAGCCTCTCTCTCATGTTCAGCCTCACTTTCATCCCAAGCCTATATCTCCTGTCATACCCTACTCTTGTCCCAAGTATCTCCTCTGTTCAGCCTGACACTCATCCAAAGCCTCTCTCTCTTATCCAGCTTGACTCTCGTCCTAAGCCTCTCTCTCCTGTCTAGCCTTACCCTCGTCCCAATCCTCCCTCTCCTTTCCTGCCTGACTCTCGTCCCAAGCCTCCCTCCTCTCCAATCTACCTCTCGTCCCAAGCCTCTCTCTCCTCTCCAGCCTGACTCTCGTCCCAAGCCTCTCTCTCCTGTCATGCCTCACTTTCGTCCCAAACCTCTCTCTCCTGTCCTACCTGACTCTCGTCCCAAGCCTCTCTCTCCTGTCCAGCCAGACTTTCGTCCCAAGCTTCTCTCTCCTGTCCAGGCTGACTCTCGTCCCAAGCCTCTCTCTCCTGTCTAGCCTTACTCTCGGCCCAAGCCTCCCTCTCCTGTCCAGCCTCAATCTCGTCTCAAGCCTCTCTCTCATTTCCTATCTGACTCTCGTTTCAAGCCTCTCTCTCATGTTCAGCCTCACTTTCGTCCCAAGCCTCTATATCCTGTCATGCCTGACTCTTCTCCCAAGTATCTCTCTCCTGTTCACCCTGACATTCATCCAAAGCCTCTCTCTCTTATCCAGCCTGACTCTCGTCCTAAGCCTCTCTCTCCTGTCTAACCTTACTCTCGTCCCAATCCTCCCTCTCCTTTCCTGCCTGACTCTCGTCCCAAGCCTCCCTCCTCTACTATCTACCTCTCGTTCCAAGCCTCTCTCTCCTCTCCAGCATGACTCTCGTCCTAAGCCTCTCTCTCCTGTCCAGCCTCACTTTCGTCCAAAACCTCTCTCTCGTGTCCAGCATGACTCTCGTCCCAAGCCTCCCTCTCCTGTCCAGCCTCATTCTCGTCTCCAGCCTCTCTCTCTTCTCCTATCTGACTCTCGTCCCAAGCCTCTCTCTCCTGCCCAGCCTCACTCTCGTCCCAAGCCTCTTTCTCCTTTCATACCTGACTCTCGTCCCAATCCTCTCTCTCCTGTCCTACCTCACTCTCGTCCCTAGCCTCTCTGTTGTCCAGCCGCAATCTCGTCTCAAGCCTCTCTCTCCTCTCCTACCTGACTCTCTTCCTAAGCCTCTCTCTCCTGTCCAGCCTCACTCTCGTTCCAAGCATCTCTCTCCTCTCATGACTGACTCTCATCCCAAGCCTCTCTCTACTGCCCTGCCTGAGTCTCGTGCCAAGCCTCTCTCTTCTTTCCAGCATGACTCTCGTCCCAAGCCTCTCTCCTCTCATACCTGACTCCCGGCCAAAAGCTCTCTCTCCTCTCCAGCCTGACTATCGTTCCAAGCCTCTCTCTCCTGTCCAGCCTCACTTTCCTCCCAAACCTCTCTCTCCTGTCATGCCTGGCTCTCGTCCTAAGCCTCTCTCTCCTGTCTATCCTGACTCTCATCCCAAGGCTCTCTCTCCTGTCTAGCGTTACTCTCGCCCCAATCCTACCTCTACTGTCCTCCCTGACTCTCGTTCCAAACCTCTCTCTCCTTCCCAGCCTCACTCTCGTCCCAAGCCTCTCTCTCCTTTCATTCCTGACTCTCGTCCCAATCCACTCTCTCCTGTCCTGCTTTACTCTCGTCCCTAGCCTCTCTCTCCTGCCCAGCCTCACTCTCGTCCCAAGCCTCTCTCTCCTTTCATTCCTGATTCTCGTCCCAATCCTCTCTCTCCTGTTGTGCCTGACTCTCGTCCCTAGCATCTCTGTCCTTTCCTGCCTGACCCTCATCATAAGCCCGTCTCTCTTCTCCTACCTGACTCTCGTCCCAATTCTCTCTCTCCTGTCCTGCCTGACTCTCTTCCGAAGCCTCTCTCTGCTGTCCGGCATAACTCTCGTCTCAAGCCTCTCTCTCCTGTCAAGCCTGACTCTCGTCCCAAGCCTCTCTCTTATGTCCAGGCTGACTCCCGTCCGAAGCCTCTCTCTCCTCTTTAGCCTTACTCTCGTCCCTGTCCTCCCTCTCCTGTCCTGCCTGACTCTAGTCGCAAGCCTCTCTCTCCTGTCCTGCTTGAGTCTCGTACCAAGCCTCTCCCTTCTTTCCAGCCTGACTCTCGTCCCAAGCCTCTCTCCTCTCTTACCTGACTCCCGTCCCAAGCCTCTCTCTCCTCTCCAGCCTGACACTCGTTCCAAGCCTCTCTCTCCTGTCCAGCCTCACATTCCTCCCAAACCTCTCTCTCTTGTCATGCCTGACTGTCGTCCTAAGCCTCTCTCTCCTGTCTATCCTGACTCTCATCCCAAGCCTCTCTCTCCTGTCTAGCGTTATTCTCGTCCCAAGCCTACCTCTCCTGTCCTTCCTGACTCTCGTTCCAAACCTCTCTCTCCTGCCCGGCCTGACTCTCGTCCCAAACCTCTCTCTTCTGACCTACCTGACTCTCGTCCCAAGCCTCTCTCTCCTGTCCAGCCTGACTCTCGTCCCACCCCTCCGTCTCCTGTCCTGTGTGACTCTCGTCCCCAGCCCCTCTCTCTTGTCCAGCCTCATTCTCATTCTAAACCTCTCTCTCCTTTCCTGACTGACTCTCGTCCCAAGCCTCTCTCTCTTTTCTAACCTCACTTTCGTCCCAAGCCTCTATCTCCCGAGATGCCTGACTCTTGTCCCAAACATCTCTCTCCTGTTCAGCCTGACTCTCATCCAAACCCTTTCTCTCTTATCCACCCTGACTCTCGTCCTACGCCTCTCTCTCGTCTCCTATCTGACTCTCGTCCCAAGACCCTCGCTCCTGTCCAGCCTCACTCTCGTCCCAAGCCTCTCTCTTCTCACCAGCCTGACTCTAATCGCAAGCCTCTCTCTCCTGTCTAGCCTTACTCTCGTCCAAATTCTCCCTCTTCTTTCCTTCCTGACTCTCGTCCCAAGCCTCTCTCCTCTCCTACCTGCCTCTCGTCCCAAGCCTCTCTCTCCTCTCCAGCCTTACTCTCGTCCCAAACCTCTCTTTCCTGTCCAGCCTCACTCTCGTCCCAAGCATCTCTCTCCTCTCATGCCTGACTCTCGTCCCAAGCTTCTCTCCCCTGTCCAGCCTGACTATCGTCCCTAGCATCTCTCTCCTGTCCTGCCTGACCCTTGTCCTAAGTCTCTCCTGTCCTACCTGACTCTCGTCCCAACCCTCTCTTTCCTGTCCTGCCTAACTCTCTTCCGAAGCCTCTCTCTGCTGTCCGGCATAACACTCCTCTCAAGCCTCTCTCTCCTGTCAAGCCTGACTCTCATAGCAAGCCCCTCTCTCTTGTCCTACTTGACTCTCGTTCCAAGCGTCTCTCTCCTGCCTGGCCTGACTCTCGTCCCAAACCTCTCTCTCCTGTCCATCCTGACTCTCGTCTCAAGACTCCCTCTCCTGACCTGCCTGACTCTCGTCCCAGCCTCTCTCTCATGTCCAGCCTCAATCCCGTCTCAAGCCTCTCTCTCCTCTACTACCTTACTCTCGTCCCAAGCCTCTCTCTCCTGTCCATCCTCACTCTCGTCACAAGCCTATCTCTCCTGTCCTGCCTCAATCTCGTCTCAAGCCTCTCTCTCATCTCCTACCTGACTCTCTTCCTAAGCCTGTCTCTCCTGTCCAGCCTCACTCTCGTCACAAGTATCTCTCTCCTCTCATGAATGACTCTCATCCCAAGCCTCTCTCTCCTGTCGTGCCTGACTCTCGTCCCTAGCATCTTTGTCCTGTCCTGCCTGACCCTCGTCCTAAACCCGTCTCTCCTTTCCTAACTGACTCTCGTTCCAAGCCGCTCTCTCATGTTGAGCCTCACTTTCGTCACAAGCCTCTATCTCCTGTCATGCCTGACTCTTGAAACAAGCATCTCTCTCCTGTTCAGCCTGACACTCATCCAAAGCCTCTCTCTCTTATCCAGCACGACTCTCGTCCTAAGCCTCTCTCTCCTGTCTAGCCTTACTCTCGTCCCAATCCTCCCTCTCCTTTCCTGCCTGACTCTCGTCCCAAGCCTCCCTCCTCTCCTATCTACCTCTCGTCCAAAGCCTCTCTCTCCTCTCCAGCCTCACTCTCGTCCCAAGCCTCTTTCTCCTTTCATACCTGACTCTCGTCCCAACCCTCTCTCACCTGTCCTACCTCACTCTCGTCCCTAGCCTCTCTGTCCTGTCCAGCCTCAATCTCGTCTCAAGCCTCTCTCTCCTCTCCTACCTGACTCTCTTCCTAAGCCTCTCTCTCCTGTCCAGCCTCACTCTCGTCACAAGCATCTCTCTCCTCTCATGACTGACTCTCATCCCAAGCCTCTCTCTCCTGTCGTGCCTGACTCTCGTCCCTAGCATCTCTGTCCTGTCCTGCCTGACCCTCGTCCTAAACCCGTCTCTCCTTTCCTAACTGACTCTCGTTCCAAGCCGCTCTCTAATGTTGAGCCTCACTTTCGTCACAAGCCTCTATCTCCTGTCATGCCTGACTCTTGACCCAAGCATCTCTCTCCTGTTCAGCCTGACACTCATCCAAAGCCTCTCTCTCTTATCCAGCCTGACTCTCGTCCTAAGCCTCTCTCTCCTGTCTAGCCTTACTCTCGTCCCAATCCTCCCTCTCCTTTCCTACCTGACTCTCGTCCCAAGCCTACCTCCTCACCTATCTACCTCTCGTCCAAAGCCTCTCTCTCCTCTCCAGCCTGACTCTCGTCCCAAGCCTCTCTCTCCTGTCCATCCTCACTTTCGTCCCGAACCTCTCTCTCCTGTCCTGCCTCACTCTCGTCCCAAGCCTCTCTATCCTCTCCTGCCTGATTGTCCTACCAAACCTCTCTCTTCTTTTCAGCCTGACTTTCGTCCCAAGCCTCTCTCCTCTCCTACCTGACTCTAGTCCCAAGCCTCTCTCTCCTATCTAGCCAGACTTTCTTCCCAAGATTCTCTCTCCTGTCCAGCCTGACTCTCGTCCCAAGACTCTCTCCTCTCCTGCCTGACTCTCGTCACAACCCTCTCTCTCCTGTCCAGCCTGACTCTCGTCCCAAGTCTCTCTATCCTCTCCTACGTGACTCTCGTACCAAGCCTCTCTCGCCTGTCCAGACTCAATCTCGTCTCAAGCCTCTCTATGCACTCCTGCCTTACTCTCGTCCCAAGCCTCTCTCTCCTGTCCAGCCTCACTCTCGTCCCAAGCCTCTCTCTCCTGTCATGCCTGACTCTCTTCACAACCCTCTCTCTCCTGTCCTGCCTCACTCCAGTTCCAAGCCTCTCTATCCTGTCCTGTCTGACTCTCGTCTTAAGCCCTTCTCTCCTCTCCTATCTGACTCTCGTCATACCCTCTATCTCCTGTCCTGCCTGACTCTCGTCCGAAGCCGCTCTCTCCTGTCCAGCCTGACTCTCGTCCCGAGCATCTCCCTCCTGTTCAGACTGACTCTCATCCCAAGCCTCTCTCTCTTACCCAGCCCGACTTTTGTCACAAGCCCCTCTCTCCTCTCCTACCTAACTCTCGTCCAAAGACTCTCTCTCTTATCCAGCCTGACTCTCGTCCTAAGCCCCTCTCTCCTCTCCTACCTAACTCTCATCCCAAGACTCTCTCTCCTGTCCAGCTTGACTCTCGTCCCAAGCCTCTCTCTTATGTCCAGCCTGACTCTCGTCCCAAGCCTCTCTCTCCTGTCTAGCCTTACTCTCGTCCCAGTCCTCCTTCTCCTGTCCTGCCTGACTCTCGTCCCAAACATTTCTCTCTTGTCCTACTTGGGTCTCGTACCAAGCCTCTCTCCTCTCATACCTGACTCCCGTCCCAAGGCTCTCTCTCCTCTCCAGCCTGATTCTCGTTCCAAGCCTCTCTCTCCTCTCCAGCCTCACTTTCCTCCCAAACCTCTCTCTCCTGTCATGCCTGACTGTCGTCCTAAGCCTCTCTCTCCTGTCTATCCTGACTCTCATCCCAAGCCTCTCTCTTCTCTCCAGCCTGACTCTCGTCCCAAGCCTACCTCTCCTGTCCTCCCTGACTCTCGTTCCAAGCCTCTCTCTCTTGCCCGGCCTCTCTCTCTCTCTTCATGCCTGACTCTCTTCCCAACCCCCTCTCTCCTATCCTGCCTGACTCTCGTTCCTAGCCTCTCTGTCTTGTCCTGCCTGACTCTCGTCCTAAGCCCTTCTCTCCTCTCCTATCTGACTCTCGTCATACCCTCTATCTCCTGTCCTGCCTGACTCTCGTCCCAAGCCTCTCTCTCTCCTGTCCAGCCTGACTCTCGTCCCAAGCCTCTCTCTCCTCTCTCACCTAACTCTCGTCCCAAGTCTCTCTCTCCTGTCCAGCTTGACTCTCGTCCCAAGCCTCTCTCTTATGCCCAGCCTGAATCTCGTCCCAAGCCTCTCTCTCCTGTCTAGCCTTATTCTCGTCCCAGTCCTCCCTCTCCTGTCCTGCCTGACTCTCGTCCCAAGCATTTCTCTCCTGTCCTGCTTGAGTCGCGTACCAAGCCCCTCTCTTCTTTCCAGCATGACTCTCGTCCCAAGCCTCTCTCCCCTGATACCTGACTCCAGTCCCAAGGCTCTCTCTCCTCTTCAGCCTGACTCGTTCCAAGCCTCTTTCTCCTGTCCAACCTCAATTTCCTCCCAAACCTCTCTCTCCTGTCATGCCTGACTGTCGTCCTAAGCCTCTCTCTCCTGTCTATCCAGACTCTCATCCCAAGCCTCTCTCTCCTGTCTAGCGTTACTCTCGTCCAAAGCCTATCGCTCCTGTCCTAAATGATTATCGTTCCAAACCTCTCTCTCCTGCCCGGCCCGACTCTAGTCCCAAACCTCTCTCTTCCGTCCTACCTGACTCTCGTCCCAAGCCTCTCTCTCCTGTCCAGCCTGACTCTCGTCCAACCCCTCCCTCTCCTGTCCTACCTGACTCTCGTCCCCAGCCCCTCTCTCCTGTCCAGCCTCATTCTCATTCTAAACCTCTCTCTCCTTTCCTGACTGACTCTTGTTCCAAGCCTCTCTCTCATGTTCAGACTCACTTTCGTCCCAAGACTCTATCTCCTGTCATGCCTGACTCTTGTCACAAGCATCTCTCTCCTGTTCAGCCTGACACTCATCCAAAGCCTCTCTCTCTTAACCAGCCTGCCTTTCGTCCTAAACCTCTCTCTCCTGTCTAGCCTTACTCACGTCCTAATCCTCCCTCTCCTCTCCTGCCTGACTCTCGTCCCATGCCTCCCTCCTCTCCTATCTACCTCTCGTCCCAAGCCTCTCTCTCCTCTCCTCCCTGACTTTCGTCCTAAGCCTCTCTCTCATGTCCAGCCTCAATCTCGTCTCAAGCCTCTCTCTCCTCTCCTGCCTGACTTTCGTCCCAAGCCTCTCTCTCCTGTCCAGCCTCACTCTCGTCCCAAGCCTCTCTCTCCTGTCATGCCTGACTCTCTTCCCAACCCTCTCTCTCCTGTCCTGCCTGACTCTTCTTCATACCCTCTCTGTCTTGTCCTGCCTGACTCTCGTCCTAAGTTCTTCTCTCATCTCCTATCTGACTCTCGTCATACCCTCTATCTCCTGTCCTGCCTGACTCTCGTCCCAAGCCTCTCTCTCCTGTCCAGCCTGACTCTCGTTCAGCCCCTCCCTCTCCTGTCCTACCTGACTCTCGTCCCCAGCCACTCTCTCCTGTCCAGCCTAATTCTCATTCTAAACCTCTCTCTCCTTTCCAAACTGACTCTCGTTCCAAGCCTCTCTCTCATGTTGAGCCTCACTTTCGGCACAAGCCTCTATCTCCTGTCATGCCTGACTCTTGTCCCAAGCATCTCTCTCCTGTTCAGCCTGACACTCATCCAAAGCCTCTCTCTCTTATCCAGCCTGACTCTCGTCCTAAGCCTCTCTCTCCTGTCTAGCCTTGCTCTTGTCCCAATCCTCCCTCTCCTTTACTGCCTGACTCTCGTCCCAAGCCTCCCTCCTCTCCTATCTACCTCTCGTCCAAAGCCTCTCTCTCCTCTCCAGCCTGACTCTCGTCCCAAGCCTCTCTCTCCTGTCCATCCTCACTTTCGTAACAAGACTCTCTCACCTGTCCTGCCTGACTCTCGTCCCAAGCCTCTCCCTCCTGTTCAGCATGACTCTCATCCCAAGCCTCTCTCTCTTATCCAGCCTGACACTTGTCCCAAGCCTCTCTCTCCTCTCCTACCTAACTCTCGTCCTAAGATTCTCTCTCCTGTCCAGCTTGACTCTCGTCCCAAGCCTCTCTCTTATGTCCAGCCTGACTCTCGTCCCAAGACTCTCTCTCCTGTCTAGCCTTACTCTCGTCCCAGTCCTCCTCTCCTGTCCTGCCTGACTCTCGTTCACAAGCATTCTCTCCTTTACCGCTTGAGTCTCGCAGCAAGCCCCTCTCTTCTTTCCAGCATGACACTCTCTCCAAGCCTCTCTCCTCTCATACCTGACTCCCGTCCAAAGCTCTCTCTCCTCTCCAGCCTGACTCGTTTCCAAGCCTCTCTCTCCGTCCAGCCTCACTTTCCTCCCAAACATCTCTCTCCTGTCATGCCTGACTGTCGTCCTAAGCCTCTCTCTCCTGTCTATCCTGACTCTCATCCCAATCTCTCTCTCCTGTCTAGCTTACTCTCGTCCCAAGCCTCCTCTCCTGTCTCCTCCACTCTCGTTCCAAAACCTCTCTCTCCTGCCCGGCCTGCACTCTCGTCCCAAGTCTTCTCCTCTTCTGACTCTCGTCCCAACTCTCCTTCTGCTCTCGTCCTACTCTCCTCCACCTGACTCTCGTCCCAAGCCTCTCTCTCCTGTCCACGACTTCTCACCTCCTTCGTTGTCCTACTCTCGTCTCACCCCTGATCACAAACCTTCCTCTACCTGACTCGTCCCACACTCTCTCTGTCTGCTGATCCTAGCCTCTCTGTTTTCCGGCTCGCGTTCAGCTCTCCTGTCACTACCTGTCAAGCCTCTCTCTTCTGTCCAGCTGACTCTCGTCCCAAGCTTCTCTCTTTTCCTACCTACTCTCGTCCTAAGCCTCTCTCTCCCTGTCCAGCCAACTTCTCTTCCCTAGCTTCTCTCTCCTTCCTAGCCTGACTCTCGTCCCAAGCCTCTCTTTCCTCTCCTAACCTACCCCTCGTCCCAAGACTCTCTCTCCTGTCCACCCTTGATTCTCGTCCCAAGCCTCTCTCTTCCTCTTCTCCAGCATTTCTTTAGCCTGACTCTCGTCCCAAGCCTCTCTCTCCTGTCTAGCCTTACTCTCTCCCAGCCTCCCCTCCTGTCCTGCCTGACTCCCGTCCAACATTCTCTCCTGTCCTACTTGATCTCGTACCAAGCCTCTCTCTTCTTTCCAGCATGACTCTCATCCCAAGCCTCCCTCCTCTCTTATCTGACTCCCGTCCCAAGGCTCTCTCTCCTCTACAGCCTGACTCTCGTTCCAAGCCTTTCTCTCCTGTCCAGCCTCACTCTCCTCCCAAACCTCACTCTCCTGTCATGCCTGACTCTCGTCCTAAGCCTCTCTCTCCAGTCTATCCTGATTCTCATCCCAAGCCTCTCTCTCCTGTCTAGCGTTACTCTCGTCCCAAGCCTACCTCTCCTGCCCGTCCTGACTCTCGTCCCAAACCTCTCTCTTCTGTCCTACCTGACTCTCGTCAGAAGCCTCTCTCTGTCGTCCAGCCTGACGCTCGTCCAACCCTCCCTCTCCTATCCTACCTGACTCTCGTCCCCAGCCACTCTCTCCTGCCCAGCCTCATTCTCATTATAAAACTCTCTCTCCTTTCCTAACTGTCTCTCGTTCCAAGGCTCTCTCTCATGTTCAACCTCACTTTCGTCCCAAGCCTTTATCTCCTGTCATGCCTGACTCTTATCCCAAGCTTCTCTCTCCTGTTCAGCCTGACACTCATCCAAAGCCTCTCTCTCTTCTCCAGCCTGACTCTCGTCCTAAGCCTCTCTCTCCTGTCTACCCTTACTCTCGTCCCAATCCTCCCTCTCCTTTCCTGCCTGACTCTCATCACAAACCTCTCTACTCTCCTATCTACCTTTCGTCCCATGCATCTCTCTCCTCTCCAGCTTGACTCTCGTCCCAAGCCTCTCTCTCCTATCCACCCTCACTTTCGTCCTAAACCTATCACTCCTGTCCTGCCTGACTCTCGTTCCAAGCCTCTCTCTCTTGTCCTGCCTGAGTCTCTTACCAAGCCTCTCTCTTCTTTCCAGCCTGGATCTCGTCCCAAGCCTCTCTCCTCTCCTACCTGACTCTCGTCCCAAGCCTTTCTCTACTGTCAAGCCAGACTTTCGTCCCAAGCTTCTCTCTCCTGTCTAGCCTGACTCTCGTCCCAAACCTCTCTCTCCTGTCCTGCCTGACTCTCGTCCCAAGCATCTCTCTCCTGTCTAGCCTGACTCTCGTCCAACACTCCCTCTCCTGTCCTACCTGACTCTCGTCCCCAGCCACTCTCTCCTGTCCAGCCTCATTCTCATTCTAAACCTCTCTCTCCTTTCCTAACTAACTCTCGTTCGAAGCCTCTCTCTCATGTTCAGCCTCACTTTCGTCCCAAACCTCTATCTCCTGTCATGCCCGACTCTTGTCCCAAGCATCTCTCTCCTGTTCAGCCTGACACTCATCGAAAGCCTCTCTCTCTTATCCAGCTTGACTCTCGTCCTAAGCCTCTCTCTCCTGTCTAGCCTTACCCTCGTCCCAATCCTCCCTCTCCTTTCCTGCCTGACTCTCGTCCCAAGCCTCCCTCCTCTCCTATCTACCTCTCGTCCCAAGCCTCTCTCTCCTCTCCAGCCTGACTCTCGTCCCAAGCCTCTCTCTCCTGTCATGCCTCACTTTCGTCCCAAACCTCTCTCTCCTGTCCTACCTGACTCTCGTCCCAAGCCTCTCTCTCCTGTCCTGCCTGAGTCTCTTACCAAGCCTCTCTCTTCTTTCTATCCTGACTCTCGTCCCAAGCCTCTCTTCTCTCCTACCTGACTCTCGTCCCAAGCCTCTCTCTCCTGTCCAGCCAGACTTTCGTCCCAAGCATCTCTCTCCTGTCCAGGCTGGCTCTCGTCCCAAGCCTCTCTCTCCTGTCTAGCCTTACTCTCGGCCCAAGCCTCCCTCTCCTGTCCAGCCTCATTCTCGTTTCAAGCCTCTCTCTCCTTTCCTATCTGCCTCTCGTTTCAAGCCTCTCTCTCATGTTCAGCCTCACTTTCGTCCCAAGCCTCTATATCCTGTCATGCCTGACTCTTGTCCCAAGCATCTTTCTCCTGTTCAGCCTGATATTCATCCAAAGCCTCTCTCTCTTATCCAGCCTGACTCTCGTCCTAAGCCTCTCTCTCCTGTCTAGCCTTACTCTCGTCCCAATCCTCCCTCTCCTTTCCTGCCTGACTCTCGTCCCAAGCCTCCCTCCTCTACTATCTACCTCTCGTTCCAAGCCTCTCTCTCCTCTCCAGCATGACTCTCGTCCTAAGCCTCTCTCTCCTGTCATGCCTCACTTTCGTCCCAAACCTCTCTCTCCTGTCCTACCTGACTCTCGTCCTAAGCCTCTCTCTCCTGTCTAGCCTTACTCTCGTCCCAATCCTCCCTCTCCTTTCCTGCCTGACTCTCGTCCCAAGCCTCCCTCCTCTACTATCTACCTCTCGTTCCAAGCCTCTCTCTCCTCTCCAGCATGACTCTCGTCCTAAGCCTCTCTCTCCTGTCATGCCTCACTTTCGTCCCAAACCTCTCTCTCCTGTCCTACCTGACTCTCGTCCCAAGCCTCTCTCTCTTATCCTGCCTGAGTCCCTTACCAAGCCTCTCTCTCCTGTCCTGCCTGACCCTCGTCCTAAACCCGTCTCTCCTTTTCTAACTGACTCTCGTTCCAAGCCTCTCTCTCATATCCAGCCTTACTTTCGTCCCAAGCCTCTATCTCCCGTCATGCCTGACATTTGTCCCAAGCATCTCTCTCCTGTTCAGCCTGACACTCATCCAAAGCCTCTCTCTCTTATCCAACCTGACTCTCGTCCCAAGCCTCTCTCTCCTATCCAGCCTCACTTTCGCCCCAAACCTCTCTAGCCTGTCCTGCCTGACTCTCTTCCCATGCCTCTCTCTACTGCCCTGCCTGAGTCTCGTGCCAAGCCTCTCTTCTTTCAAGCATGACTCTCGTCCCAAGCCTCTCTCCTCTCATACCTGACTCCCGGCCAAAAGCTCTCTCTCCTCTCCAGCCTGACTATCGTTCCAAGCCTCTCTCTCCTGTCCAGCCTCACTTTCCTCCCAAACATCTCTCTCCTGTCATGTCTGGCTATCGTCCTAAGCCTCTCTCTCCTGTTTATCCTGACTCTCATCCCAAGGCTCTCTCTCCTGTCTAGCATTACTCTCGTCCCAATCCTACCTCTACTGTCCTCCCTGACTCTCGTTCCAAACCTCTCTCTCCTTCCCAGCCTCACTCTCGTCCCAAGCCTCTCTCTCCTTTCATTCCTGACTCTCGTCCCAATCCTCTCTCTCCTGTCCTGCTTTACTCTCGTCCCTAGCCTCTCTCTCCTGCCCAGCCTCACTCTCGTCCCAAGGATCTCTCTCTTTTCATTCCTCATTCTCGTCCCAATCCTCTCTCTCCTGTTGTGCCTGACTCTCGTCCCTAGCATCTCTGTCCTTTCCTGCCTGACCCTCATCATAAGCCCGTCTCTCTTCTCCTACCTGACTCTCGTCCCAAGCCTCTCTCTCCTGTCCAGCCTGACTCTCGCCCCACCCCTCCATCTCCTGTCCTGTCTGACTCTCGTCCCCAGCCCCTCTCTCTTGTCCAGCCTCATTCTCATTATAAACCTCTCTCTCCTTTCCTAACTGACTCTCGTCCCAAGCCTCTCTCTCTTTTCTAACCTCACTTTCGTCCCAAGCCTCTATCTCCCGAGATGCCTGACTCTTGTCCCTAGCATCTCTCTCCTATTCAGCCTGACTCTCATCCAAACCCTTTCTCTCTTATCCAACCTGACTCTCGTTCTACGCCTCTCTCTCGTCTCCTATCTGACTCTCGTCCCAAGACCCTCGCTCCTGTCCAGCCTCACTCTCGTCCCAAGCCTTTCTCTTCTCACCAGCCTGACTCTCATCGCAAGCCTCTCTCCTGTCTAGCCTTACTTTCGTCCCAATCCTCCCTCGCCTTTCCTTCCTGACTCTCGTCCCAAGCCTCTCTCCTCTCCTACCTGCCTCTCGTCCCAAGCCTCTCTCTAATCTCCACCCTTACTCTCGTCCCAAACCTCTCTTTCCTGTCCAGCCTCACTCTCGTCCCAAGCATCGCTCTCCTCTCATGCCTGACTCTCGTCCCAAGCCTCTCTCCCCTGTCCTGCCTGACTCTCGTCCCTAACATCTCTCTCCTGTCCTGCCTGACCCTTGTCCTAAGTCTCTCCTGTCCTACCTGACTCTCGTCCCAACCCTCTCTTTCCTGTCCTGCCTAACTCTCTTCCGAAGCCTCTCTCTGCTGTCCGGCATAACACTCCTCTCAAACCTCTCTCTCCTGTCAAGCCTGACTCTCATAGCAAGCCCCTCTCTCTTGTCCTACTTGACTCTCGTTCCAAGCGTCTCTCTCCTGCCTGGCCTGACTCTCGTCCCAAACCTCTCTCTCCTGTCCATCCTGACTCTCGTCCCAAGACTCCCTCTCGTGACCTGCCTGACTCTCGTCCCAGCCTCTCTCTCATGTCCAGCCAAATTCCCGTCTCAAGCCTCTCTCTCCTCTACTACCTGACTCTCGTCCCAAGCCTCTCTCTCCTGTCCATCCTCACTCTCGTCACAAGCCTATCTCTCCTGTCCTGCCTGACTTTCGTCCCAACCCTCTCCCTCCTGTCCTGCCTGACTCTCGCCCGAAGCCTCTCTCTGCTGTCCGGCATAACTCCCGTCTCAAGCCTCTCTCTCCTGTCCAGCCAAACCCTCGTCGCAAGCCTCTCCTTCCTGTCCAGCCTGACTCTTCTCCCAAGCCTTTCTCTCCTGACCTGCACGACTTTCATGGCAAGCCTCTCTCTCCTGTCCTGCGTGACTCGTCCCAAGCCTCTCTCTCCTCTCCTACATGACTCTCGTCCGAAACCCGTCTCTCCTTCTCGTCCTCATTCTCGTCCAAAGCCTTTCTCTCCTGTCCTGCCTGTCTCTTGTCCCAAGCCCTCTCGCCAGTCCTGCCTGACTCTTATCCCAAGCCTCTCTCTCCTGCCCAGCCTCACTCTCGTCCCAAGCCTCTTTCTCCTTTCATACCTGACTCTCGTCCCAACCCTCTCTCTCCTGTCCTACCTCACTCTCATCCCTAGCCTCTCTGTCCTGTCCAGCCTCAATCTCGTCTCAAGCCTCTCTCTCCTCTCCTACTTGACTCTCTTCCTAAGCCTCTCTCTCCTGTCCAGCCTCACTCTCGTCACAAGCATCTCTCTCCTCTCATGACTGACTCTCATCCCAAGCCTCTCTCTCCTGTCGTGCCTGACTCTCGTCCCTAGCATCTCTGTCCTGTCCTGCCTGACCCTCGTCCTAAACCCGTCTCTCCTTTCCTAACTGACTCTCGTTCCAAGCCTCTCTCTCATGTCCAGCCTCACTCTCGTCGCAAGCCTCTATCTCCCGTCATGCCTGACATTTGGCCCAAGCATCTCTCTCCTGTTCAGCCTGGCACTCATGCAAAGCCTCTCTCTCTTATCCAGCCTGACTCTCGTCCTAAGCCTCTCTCTCCTGTCTAGCCTTACTCTCATCCCAATCCTCCCTCTCCTTTCCTGCCTGACTCTCGTCCCAAGCCTCCCTCCTCTCCTATCTACCTCTCGTCCAAAGCCTCTCTCTCCTCTCCAGCCTGACTCTCGTCCCAAGCCTCTCTCTCCTGTCCATCCTCACTTTCGCCCCAAACCTCTCTCTCATGTCCTGCCTCACTCTCGTCCCAAGCCTCTCTATCCTCTCCTGCCTGAGTGTCCTACCAAACCTCTCTCTTCTTTTCAGCCTGACTCTCGTCCCAAGCCTCTCTCCTCTCCTACCTAACTCTAGTCCCAAGCCTCTCTCTCCTATCTAGTCAGACTCTCTTCCCAAGCTTCTCTCTCCTGTCCAGCCTGACTCTTGTCCCAAGACTCTCTCCTCTCCTGCCTGACTCTCGTCCCAACCCTCTCTCTCCTGTCCAGCCTGACTCTCGTACCAAGTCTCTCTAACCTCTCCTACGTGACTCTCGTACAAAGCCTCTCTCTCCTGTCCAGAGTCAATCTCGTCTCAAGCCTCTCTCTGCACTCCTGCCTGACTCTCGTCCCAAGCCTCTCTCTCCGGTCCAGCCTCACTCTCGTCCCAAGCCTCTCTCTCCTGTCATGCCTGACTATCTTCACAACCCTCTCTCTCCTGTCCTGCCTCACTCCAGTTCCAAGCCTCTCTATCCTGTCCTGTCTGACTCTCGTCCTAAGCCCTTCTCTCCTCTCCTATCTGACTCTCGTCATATCCTCTATCTCCTGTCCTGCCTGACTCGTCCGAAGCCGCTCTCTCCTGGCCAGCCTGACTCTCGTCCCAAGCCTCTCCCTCCTGTTCAGACTGACTCTCATCCCAAGCCTCTCTCTCTTACCCAGCCTGACTTTTGTCACAAGCCCCTCTCTCCTCTCCTACCTAACTCTCGTCCAAAGACTCTCTCTCTTATCCAGCCTGACTCTCGTCCTAAGCCCCTCTCTCCTCTCCTACCTAACTCTCGTCCCAAGACTCTCTCTCCTGTCCAGCTTGACTCTCGTCCCAAGCCTCTCTCTTATGTCCAGCCTGACTCTCGTCCCAAGCCTCTTTCTCCTGTCTAGCCTTACTCTCGTCCTAGTCCACCTTCTTCTGTCCTGCCTGACTCTCGTCCCAAACATTTCTCTCTTATCCTACTTGGGTCACGTACCAAGACTCTCTCTTCTTTCCAGCATGACTCTCGTCCCAAGCCTCTCTCCTCTCATACCTGACTCCCATCCCAAGGCTCTCTCTCCTCTCCAGCCTGATTCTCGTTCCAAGCCTCTCTCTCCTCTCCAGCCTCACTTTCCTCCCAAACCTCTCTCTCCTCTCATGCCTGACTGTCGTCCTAAGCCTCTCTCTCCTGTCTATCCTGACTCTCATCCCAAGCCTCTCTCTTCTCTCCAGCCTGACTCTCGTCCCAAGCCTACCTCTCCTGTCCTCCCTGACTATCGTTCCAAGCCTTTCTCTCCTGCCCGACCTCTCTCTCTCTCTTCATGCCTGACTCTCTTCCCAACACTCTCTCTCCTGTCCTGCCTGACTCTCGTTCCTAGCCTCTCTGTCTTGTCCTGCCTGACTCTCGTCCTAAGCCCTTCTCTCCTCTCCTATCTGACTCTCGTCATACCCTCTATCTCCTGTACTGCCTGACTCTCGTCCCAAGCCTCTCTCTCTCCTGTCCAGCCTGACTCTCGTCCCAAGCCTCTCTCTCCTCTCCTACCTAACTATCGTCCCAAGTCTCTCTCTCCTGTCCAGCTTGACTCTCGTCCCAAGCCTCTCTCTTATGTCCAGCCTGAATCTCGTCCCAAGCCTCTCTCTCCTGTCTAGCCTTATTCTCGTCCCAGTCCTCCCTCTCCTGTCCCGCCTGACTCTCGTCCCAAGCATTTCTCTCCTGTCCTGCTTGAGTCGCGTACCAAGCCCCTCTCTTCTTTCCATCATGACTCTCGTCCCAAGCCTCTCTCCCCTGATACCTGACTCCAGTCCCAAGGCTCTCTCTCCTCTCCAGCCTGACTCGTTCCAAGCCTCTTTCTCCTCTCCAACCTCAATTTCCTCCCAAACCTCTCTCTCCTGTCATGACGGACTGTAGTCCTAAGCCTCTCTCTCCTGTCTATCCAGACTCTCATCCCAAGCCTCTCTCTCCTGTCTAGCGTTACTCTCCTCCAAAGCCTATCGCTCCTGTCCTAAATGATGCTCGTTCCAAACCTCTCTCTCCTGCCCGGCCTAACTCTAGTCCCAAACCTCTCTCTTCCGTCCTACCTGACTCTCGTCCCAAGCCTCTCTCTCCTGTCCAGCCTGACTCTCGTCCAACCCCTCCCTCTCCTGTCCTACCTGACTCTCGTCCCCAGCCCCTCTCTCCTGTCCAGCCTCATTCTCATTCTAAACCTCTCTCTCCTTTCCTAACTGACTCTTGTTCCAAGCCTCTCTCTCATGTTCAGACTCACTTTCGTCCCAAGACTCTATCTTCTGTTATGCCTGACTCTTGTCACAAGCATCTCTCTCCTGTTCAGCCTGACACTCATCCAAAGCCTCTCTCTCTTAACCAGCCTGACTTTCGTCCTAAACCTCTCTCTCATGTCTAGCCTTACTCTCGTCCTAATCCTCCCTCTCCTTTCCTGCCTGATTCTCGTCTCAAGCCTCCCTCCTCTCCTATCTACCTCTCGTCCCAAGCCTTTCTCTCCTCTCCTCCCTGACATTCGTCCTAAGCCTCTCTCTCATGTCCAGCCTCAATCTCGTCCCAAGCTTCTCTCTCCTGTCATGCCTGACTCTCTTCCCAACCCTCTCTCTCCTGTCCTGCCCGACTCTTGTTCCTAGCCTCTCTGTCTTGTCCTGCCTGACTCTCGTCCTAAGTTCTTCTCTCATCTCCTATCTGACTCTCGTCATACCCTCTATCTCCTGACCTGCCTGACTCTCGTCCCAAGCCTCTCTCTCCTGTCCAGCCTGACTCTCGACCTAAGCCTCTCCCTCCCGTTCAGCATGACTCTCATCCCAAGCCTCTCTCTCTTATCCAGCCTGACACTCATCCCAAGCCTCTCTCTCCTCTCCTACCTAACTCTCGTCCTAAGATTCTCTCTCCTATCCAGCTTGACTCTCGTCCCAAGCCTCTCTCTTATGTCCAGCCTGACTCTCGTCCCAAGACTCTCTCTCCTGTCTAGCCTTACTCTCGTCCCAGTCCTCCCTCTCCTGTCCTGCCTGACTCTCGTCACAAGCATTTCTCTCCTTTACTGCTTGAGTCTCGTCCCAAGCCTCTCTCCTCTCATACCTGACTCCAGTCCCAAGGCTCTCTCTCCTCTCCAGCCTGACTCTCGTTCCAAGCCTCTCTCTCCCGTCCAGCCTCACTCTCCTCACAAACCTCTCTCTCCTGTCATGCCTGACTGTCGTCCTAAGCCTCTCTCGCCTGTCTATCCTGACTCTCATCCCAAATCTCTCTCTCCTGTCTAGCGTTACTCTCGTCCCAAGCCTACCTCTCCTGTCCTCCCTGACTCTCGTTCCAAACCTCTCTCTTCTGCCCGGCCTGACTCGTCCCAAACCTCTCTCGTCAGTCCTACCTGACTCTCGTCCCAAGCCTCTCTCTCCTGTCCAGCCTGACTCTCGTTCAGCCCCTCCCTCTCCTGTCCTACCTGACTCTCGTCCCCAGCCACTCTCTCCTGTCCAACCTAATTCTCATTCTAAACCTCTCTCTCCTTTCCAAACTGACTCTCGTTCCAAGCCTCTCTCTCATGTTGAGCCTCACTTTCGTCACAAGCCTCTATCTCCTGTCATGCCTGACTCTTGTCCCAAGCATCAGTCTCCTGTTCAGACTGATACTCATCCAAAGCCTCTCTCTCTTATCCAGCCTGACTCTCGTCATAAGCCTCTCTCTCCTGTCTAGCCTTACTCTCGTCCCAATCCTCCCTCTCCTTTCCTGCCTGACTCTCGTCCCAAGCCTCCCTCCTCTCCTATCTACCTCTCGTCCAAAGCCTCTCTCTCCTCTCATGCCTGACTCTCGTCCCAAGCCTCTCTCTCCTGTCCATCCTCACTTTGGTAACAAGCCTCTCTCACCTGTCCTGCCTGACTCTCGTCCCAAGCCTCTCTCTCCTGTCCTGCCTGAGTCTCCTACGAAGCCTCTCTCTTCTTTCCAGCCTGACTCTCGTCCCAAGCCTCTCTCCTCTCCTACCTGACTCTCGTCCCAAGCCTCTCTCTCCTGTCCAGCCAGACTTTCTTCCCAAGCTTCTCTCTCCTGTCCAGCCTGACTCTCGTCCCAAGACTCTCTCTCTCCTCTCCTGCCTGACTCTCGTCCCAACCCTCTCTCTCCTGTCCTGCCTGGCTCTCGTCCCAAGTCTCTCTATCCTCTCCTACCTGACTCTCGTCCGAAGCCTCTCTCTCATGTCCAGCCTCAATCTCGTCTCAAGCCTCTCTCTCCTCTCCTGCCTGACTCTCGTCCAAAGCCTCTCTCTCCTGTCCAGCCTCACTCTCGTCCCAAGCCTCTCTCTCCTGTCATGCCTGACTCTCTTCCCAACCCTCTCTCTCCTGTCCTGCCTGACTCTTGTTCCTAGCCTCTCTGTCTTGTCCTGCCTGTCTCTCGTCCTAAGTTCTTCTCTCCTCTCCTATCTGACTCTCGTCATACCCTCTATCTTCTGTCCTGCCTGACTCTCGTCCGAAGCCTCTCTCTCCTGTCCAGTCTGACTCTCGTCCTAAGCCTCTCCCTCCTGTTCAGCATGACTCTCATCCCAAGCCTCTCTCTCTTATCCAGCCTGACACTCGTCCCAAGCCTCTCTCTCCTCTCCTACCTAACTCTCGTCCTAAGATTTTCTCTCCTGTCCAGCTTGACTCTCGTCCCAAGCCTCTCTCTTATGTCCAGCCTGACTCTCGTCCCAAGACTCTCTCTCCTGTCTAGCCTTACTCTCGTCCCAGTCCTCCCTCTCCTGTCCTGCCTGACTCTCGTCACAAGCATTTCTCTCCTTTACTGCTTGACTCTCGTACCAAGCCCCTCTCTTCTTTCCAGCATGGCTCTCGTCCCAAGCCTCTCTCCTCTCATACCTGACTCCCGTCCCAAGGCTCTCTCTCCTCTCCAGCCTGACTCTCGTTCCAAGCCTCTCTCTCCCGTCCAGCCTCACTTTCCTCCCAAACCTCTCTCTCCTGTCATGCCTGACTGTCGTCCTAAGCCTCTCTCTCCTGTCTATCCTGACTCTCATCCCAAATCTCTCTCTCCTGTCTAGCGTTACTTTCGTCCCAAGCCTACCTCTCCTGTCCTCCTTCACTCTCGTTCCAAACCTCTCTCTCCTGCCCGGCCTGACTCGTCCCAAACCTCTCTCTTCCGTCCTACCTGACTCTCGTCCCAAGCTTCTCTCTCCTGTCCATCCTCACTTTTGTCACAAGCCTCTCTCACCTGTCCTGCCTGACTCTCGTCCCAAGCCTCTCTCTCCTGTCCTGCCTGAGTCTCCTACCAAGCCTCTCTCTTCTTTCCAGCCTGAATCTCGTCCCAAACTTCTCTCATCTCCTACCTGACTCTCGTCCCAAGCCTCTCTCTCCTGTCCAGCCAGACTTTCTTCCCAAGCTTCTATCTCCTGTCCAGCCTGACTCTCGTCCCAAGACTCTCTCTCTCCTCTCCTGCCTGACTCTCGTCCCAACCCTCTCTCTCCTGTCCAGCCTGAGTCTCGTCCTAAGTCTCTCTATCCTCTCCTACCTGACTCTCGTCCCAAGCCTCTCTCTCATGTCCAGCCTCAATCTCATCTCAAGCCTCTCTCTCCTCTCCTGTCTGACTCGTCCTAAGCCTCTCTCTCCTGTCCAGCCTCACTCTCGTCCCAAGCCTCTCTCTCCTGTTATGCATGACACACTTCACAACCCTCTCTCTCCTGTCCTGCCTGACTCCAGTTCCAAGCCTCTCTATCCTGTCCTGCCTGACTCGTCCGAAGCCTCTCTCTCCTGACCAGCCTGACTCTCGTCCCAAACCTCTCCCTCCTGTTCAGCCTGACTCTCATCCCAAGCCTCTCTCATTTACCCAGCCTGACTCTCGTCCCAAGCACCTCTCTCCTCTCCAACCTAACTCTCGTCCCAAGACTCTCTCTCCTGTCCAGCTTGATTCTCGTCCCAAGCCTCTCTCTCTCTTGTCTAGCCTGACTCTCGTCCCAAGCCTCTCTCTCCTGTCTAGCCTTACTCTCCTCCCAGTCCTCCCTCTCCTGTCCTGCCTGACTCCCGTCCCAAACATTTCTCTCCTGTCCTACTTGAGTCTCGTACCAAGCCTCTCTCTTCTTTCCAGCATGACTCTCATCCCAAACCTCTCTCCTCTCTTATCTGACTCCCGTCCCAAGGTTCTCTCTCCTCCACAGCCTGACTCTCGTTCCAAGCCTTTCTCTCCTGTCCAGCCTCACTCTCCTCCCAAACCTCACTCTCCTGTCATGCCTGACTCTCGTCCTAAGCCTCTCTCTCCAGTCTATCCTGATTCTCATCCCAAGCCTCTCTCTCCTGTCTAGCGTTACTCTCGTCCCAAGCCTACCTCTCCTGTCCTCCCTGACTCTCGTTCCAAACCTCTCTCTCCTGCCCGTCCTGACTCTCTTCCCAAACCTCTCTCTTCTGTCCTACCTGACTCTCGTCAGAAGCCTCTCTCTCCCGTCCAGCCTGACTCTCGTCCAACCCTCCCTCTCCTATCCTACCTGACTCTCGTCCCCAGCCACTCTCTCCTGCCCAGCCTCATTCTCATTCTAAACCTCTCTCTCCTTTCCTAACTGTCTCTCGTTCCAAGGCTCTCTCTCATGTTCAGCCTCACTTTCGTCCCAAGCCTTTATCTCCTGTCATGTCTGACTCTTGTCCCAAGCTTCTCTCTCCTGTTCAGCCTGACACTCATCCAAAGCCTCTCTCTCTTCTCCAGCCTGACTCTCGTCCTAAGCCTCTCTCTCCTGTCTAGCCTTACTCTCGTCCCAATCCTCCCTCTCCTTTCCTGCCTGACTCTCATCACAAACCTCTCTACTCTCCTATCTACCTTTCGTCCCATGCATCTCTCTCCTCTCCAGCTTGACTCTCGTCCCAAGCCTCTCTCTCCTATCCACCCTCACTCTCGTCCTAAACCTCTCTCTCCTGTCCTGCCTGACTCTCGTTCCAAGCCTCTCTCTCCTGTCCTGCCTGAGTCTCTTACCAAGCCTCTCTCTTCTTACCAGCCTGAATCTCGTCCCAAGCCTCTCTCGTCTCCTACCTGACTCTCGTCCCAACCCTCTGTCTCCCGTCAAGCCAGACTTTCGTCCCAAGCTTCTCTCTCCTGTCTAGCCTGACTCGTCCCAAACCTCTCTCTCCTGTCCTGCCTGAGTCTCTTACCAAGCCTCTCTCCTCTTTCCAGCCTGACTCTCGCCTCAAGCCTCCCTCTCCTGTCCAGCCTCATTCTCGTCTCCAGCCTCTCTCTCCTTTCCTAACTGACTCTTGTTCCAAGCCTCTCTCTCATATTCAGCCTTACTTTCGTCCGAAGACTCTATCTCCTGTCGTGCCTGACTCTTGTCCCAAGCATCTCTCTCCTGTTCAGCCTGACACTCATCCAAAGTCTTTCTCTTTTATCCAGCCTGACTCTCGTCCTAAGCCTCTCTCTCCTGTCTAGCCTTACTCTCGTCCCGATCCTCCCTCTCCTTTCCTGCCTGACTCTCGTCCCAAGCCCCCCTCCTCTCCTATCTACCTCTTGTCCCAAGCCTCTCTCTCCTCTCCAGCCTGACTCTCGTCCCAAGCATCTCTCTCCTGTCCAGGCTCACTTTCATCCCAAACCTCTCACTCCTCTCCAGCCTGACTCTCGTCCCAAGCCTCCCTCTCCTGTCCAGCCTCATTCTCGTCTCCAGCCTCTCTCTCCTCTCCTGTCTAATTCTCGTCCCAAGCCTCTCTCTCCTGTCCAGCCTGACTCTCGTCCCACCCCTCCGTGTAATGTCCTGCTTGACTCTCGTCGCCAGCCCCTCTCTCCTGTCCAGCCTCATTCTCATTCTAAACCTCTCTCTCCTTTCCTAACTGACTCTCCTCCCAAGCCTCTCTCTCCTGTCTAACTTCACTTTTGTCCCAAGCCTCTATCTCCCGTGATGCCTGACTCTTGTCCCAAGCATCTCTCTTCTTTTCAGACTGACTCTCATCCAAAGCCTCTCTCTCTTATCCAACCTGACTCTCATCCTAAGCCTCTCTCTCCTCTCCTATCTGACTCTCGTTCCAAGACTCTCGCTCCTGTCCAGCCTCAGTCTCGTCCCAAGACTCTCTCTTCTCTCCAGCCTGACTCTCGTCCCAAACCTCTCTCTCCTCTCTAGCCTTACTCTTGTCCCAATCCTCCCTCTACTTTCCTTCCTGACTCTCTTCCTAAGCCTCTCTCCACTCCTACCTGCCTCTCGTTCCAAGCCTCTCTCTCCTCTCCAGCCTTACTCTCGTCCCAAGCCTCTCTCTCCTGTCCAGCCTAACTTTCGTCACAAGCCTCTCTCTCCTATCATACCTGACTCTCGTCTATGTCTCTCTCTCTTGTCCTGCCTGACTCTCATCGCAAGCCTGTCTCTCCCATACGGCCTCACTCTCGTTCCAAGCCTCTCTCTCCCGTCCAACCTCAATCTCGTCTCAAGCCTCTCTCTCCTCTCGTACCTGAATCTCATCCCAAGCCTCTCTCTCCTGTCCTGCCTGACTCTCGTCCCAAGCGTATCTCTCCTGTCCAGCCTGACTCTCGTCCCAAGACTCTCTCCCTCCTCTCCTACCTGACTCTCGTCGCAACCCTCTCTCTCCTGTCCAGCTTGACTCCCGTCCCAGGCCTCTCTATCCTCTCCTACCTGACATTCGTCCCAAGCCTCTCTCTCATGTCCAGCCTCAATCTCGTCTCAAGCCTCTCTCTCCTCTCCCGCCTGACTCTCGTCCCAAGCCTCTCTCTCCAGTCCAGCCTCACTCTCGTCCCAAGCCTCTCTCTCCTGTCATGCCTGACTCTCTTCCCAACCCTCTCTCTCCTGTCCTGCCTGACTCTCGTTCCTAGCCTCTTTGTCCTGTCCTGCCTGACTCTCGTCCTAAGCCCTTCTCTCTTCTCCTAACTGACTCTCGTCATACCCTCTATCTCCTGTCCTGACTGACTCTCGTCCCAAGCCTCTCTCTCCTGTCCAGCCTGACTCTCGTCCAAAGTCTCTCCCTCCTCTTCAGCCTGACTCTCATCCCAAGCCTCTCTCTCTTATCTAGCCTGACTTTCGTCCCAAGCCTCTCTCTCTTCTCCTACCTAAATCTCGTCCCAAGATTCTATCTCCTGTCCAGCTTGACTCTCGTCCCAAGCCTCTCTCTCCCGTCCAGTCTGACTCTCGTCCCAAGCCTCTCTCTCCTGTCTAGCCTTCCTCTCGTCCCAGTCCTCCCTCTCCTGTCCTGCCTGACTCTCGTCCCAAGAATTTCTCTCCTGTCCTGCTTGAGTCACGTACAAAGCCGCTCTCTTTCCAGCATGACTCTCGTCCCAATCCTCTCTCCTCTCATACCTGACTCCCGTCCCAAGGCTCTCTCTCCCCTCAAGCCTGACTCTCGTTCCAAGCCTCTCTCTCCTCTCCAGCCTCACTTTCCTCCCAAACCTCTCTCTCCTGTCATGCCTGATTCTTGTCCTAAGCCTCTCTCTCCAGTCTATCCTGACTCGAATCCCAAGCCTCTCTATCCTGTCTAGCGTTACTCTCGTCCCAAGCCTACCTCTACTGTCCTCCCTGACTCTCGTTCCAAACCCCTCACTCCTGCCAAGCCTCACTCTGTCCCAAGCCTCTCTCTCCTTTCATTCCTGACTCTCGTCCCAATCCTCTCTCTCCTGTCCTGCTTTACTCTCGTCCCTAGCCTCTCTCCTGCCCAGCCTCACTCTCGTCCCAAGCCTCTTTCTCCTTTCATACCTGACTCTCGTCCCAACCCTCTCTCTCCTGTCCTACCTCACTCTCGTCCCTAGCCTCTCTGTCCTGTCCAGCCTCAATCTCGTCTCAAGCCTCTCTCTCCTCTCCTACCTGACTCTCTTCCTAAGCCTCTCTCTCCTGTCCAGCCTCACTCTCGTTCCAAGCATCTCTCTCCTCTCATGACTGACTCTCATCCCAAGCCTCTCTCTCCTGTCGTGCCTGACTCTCGTCCCTAGCATCTCTGTCCTGTCCTGCCTGACCCTCGTCCTAAACCCGTCTCTCCTTTCCACTGACTCTCGTTCCAAGCCTCTCTCTCATGTCCAGCCTCACTCTCGTCCCAAGCCTCTATCTCCCGTCATGCCTGACATTTGTCCCAAGCATCTCTCTCCTGTTCAGCCTGACACTCATCCAAAGCCTCTCTCTCTTATCCAACCTGACTCTCGTCCCAAGCCTCTCTCTCCTGTCCAGCCTCACTTTCGCCCCAAACCTCTCTAGCCTGTCCTGCCTGACTCTCGTTCCAAGCCTCTCTCTACTGTCCTGCCTGAGTCTCGTGCCAAGCCTCTCTCTTCTTTCCAGCATGACTCTCGTCCTAAGCCTCTCTCCTCTCATACCTGACTCCCGGCCAAAAGCTCTCTCTCCTCTCCAGCCTGACTCTCGTTCCAAGCCTCTCTCTCCTGTCCAGCCTCACTTTCCTCCCAAACCTCTCTCTCCTGTCATGCCTGACTCTCGTCCTAAGCCTCTCTCTCCTGTCTATCCTGACTCTCATCGCAAGGCTCTCTCTCCTATCTAGCGTTACTCTCGTCCCAAGCCTCTTTCTCCTTTCATACCTGACTCTCGTTCCAAACCTCTCTCTCCTGCCCAGCCTCACTCTCGTCCCAAGCCTCTCTCTCCTTTCATTCCTGACTCTCGTCCCAATCCTCTCTCTCCTGTCCTGCTTTACTCTCGTCCCTAGCATCTCTCTCCTGCCCAGCCTCACTCTCGTCCCAAGCCTCTCTCTCCTTTCATTCCTGATTCTCGTCCCAATCCTCTCTCTCCTGTTGTGCCTGACTCTCGTCCCTAGCATCTCTGTCCTTTCCTGCCTGACCCTCATCATAAGCCCGTCTCTCTTCTCCTACCTGACTCTCGTCCCAACCCTCTCTCTCCTGTCCTGCCTGACTCTCTTCCGAAGCCTCTCTCTGTTGTCCGGCATAACTCTCGTCTCAAGCCTCTCTCTCCTGTCAAGCCTGACTCTCGTCCCAAGCCTCTATCTTATGTCCAGGCTGACTCTCGTCCGAAGCCTCTCTCTCCTGTTTAGCCTTACTCTCGTCCCTGTCCTTCCTCTCCTGTCCTGCTTGACTCTAGTCCCAAGCCTCTCTCTCCTGTCCTGCTTGAGTCTCGTACCAAGCCTCCCTCTCCTTTCCTTCCTGACTCTCGTCCCAAGCCTCTTTCCTCTCCTACCTGCCTCTCGTCCCAAGCCTCTCTCTCCTCTCCACCCTTATTCTCGTCCCAAGCCTCTCTCTCCTGTCCAGCCTCACTCTCGTCCCAAGCATCTCTCTCCTCTCATGCCTGACTCTCGTCCCAAGCCTCTCTCCCCTGTCCTGCCTGACTCTCGTCCCTAGCATCTCTCTCCTGTCCTGCCTGACCCTTGTCCTAAGTCTCTCCTGTCCTACCTGACTCTCGTCCTAACCCTCTCTTTCCTGTCCTGCCTAACTCTCTTCCGAAGCCTCTCTCTGCTGTCCGGCATAACACTCCTCTCAAGCCTCTCTCTCCTGTCAAGCCTGACTCTCATTGCAAGCCTCTCTCTCCTGTCCTACTTGACTCTCGTTCCAAGCGTCTCTCCCCTGCCTGGCCTGACTCTCGTCCCAAACCTCTCTCTCCTGTCCATCCTGACTCTTGTCCCAAGACTCCCTCTCCTGACCTGCCTGACTCTCGTCCCAGCCTCTCTCTCATGTCCAGCCTCAATCCCGTCTCAAGCCTCTCTCTCCTCTACTACCTGACTCTCGTCCCAAACCTCTCTCTCCTGTCCATCCTCATTCTCGTTCCAAGCCTATCTCTCCTGTCCTGCCTGACTCTCGTCCCAACCCTCTCCCTCCTGCCCTGACTGACTCTCGTCCGAAGCCTCTCTCTGCTGTCCGGCATAACTCCCGTCTCAAGCCTCTCTCTCCTGTCCAGCCAAACCCTCGTCCCAAGCCTCTCCTTCCTGTCCAGCCTGACTCTTGTCCCAAGCCTCTCTCTCCTGTCCTGCACGACTTTTATGGCAAGCCTCTCTCTCCTGTCCTGCCTGACTCGTCCCAAGCCTCTCTCTCCTCTCCTACCTGACTCTCGTCCGAAACCCGTCTCTCCTTCTCGTCCTGATTCTCGTCCAAAGCCTTTCTCTCCTCTCCTGCCTGACTCTTATCCCAAACCTCTCTCTCCTGTCCAGCCTCACTCTCATCCCAAGCCTCTCTCTCCTATCGAGCCTGACTCTCATCCCAAGCCTCTCTCTCTTCTCCTACCTGACTCTCGTCCCAAGCCTCTCTCTTTTGTCCATCCTGACTCTCGTCGCAAGCCTCTCTCTCCTGTCTATCCTGATTCTCATCGTAAGCCTCTCTCTCCCCCGTCTAGCCTTACTCTCGTCCCAGGCCTCCCTCTCCTGTCCTGCCTGACACTCCTTCCAAGATTCTCTCTCCTGCCCGACCTGACTCTCGTCCCAAACCTCTCTCTCCCGTCTTAACTGACTCTCATCCCAAGCCTCTCTGTCTTGTCCAGCCTAGCTCTCGTCCCAAGCCTTTCTCTCCTCTCCAGCCTGACTTTCGTCCCAAGTCTCTCTCTCCTGTTTAGCCTCACTATCGTCCCAAGCCTCTCTCTCCTGTCATGACTGACTCTCGTCCGGAGCCTCTGTCTTCTGTCCTGCCTGTCTCTTGTCCGAAGACTCTCCTGTCTACCCTGACTCTCATCCTGAGCCTCTCTCTCTTTTCTAGCCTCATTCTTCTCCCAAGCCTTTCTCTCCTATCCAGCCTGACTCTCGTCTTAAGTCCTTCTCTCCTTTCCAGCCTGACTCTCCTCCCAAGCCTCTCTCTCCTGTCCAGCTTTACTATCGTACCAATCCTCCCCCTCCTGTCCTGCCTGACTCTCGTCCCAAGACTTTCTCTCCTCTCCAACCTGACTCTCGTCCCAAGCCTCTCTCTCCTCTCCAGCTTGACTTTCGTCCAAAGCCTCTCTCTATTGTCCAGCCTGACTTTCGTCCCAAGCCTCTCTCTCCTGTCATGCCTGACTCTCGTCCCAAGCCTATCTCTCCCGTCCTGCCTGACTCTCGTCCCAAGCCTCTCTCTCGTATCCAGCCTGAATCACGTCCAGTTCTCTCTCTCCTCGCCTACCTGACTCTCCTCCCAAGCCTCTATATCCTGTCTAGCCTTACTCTCGTCCCAATCCTCCCTCTCCTGTCCTGCCTGACTCTCGTTCCAAGCCTCTCTCTCCTTTCTAGCCTGATTCTCGTCCCAAGCCTCTCTCTCCTGTCCAGACTGACTCTTGTCCCAAGCCTCTCCTGTTCAGCCTCACTCTCATCCCAAGCCTCTCTCTCCTCTCCTACCTGACTCTCGTCCCAAGCCTCTCTCTCCTCTCCTACCTGACTCTCGTCCAAAGCCTCTCTCTCTTGTCCAGCCTGACTCTCGTCCCAAGCCTCTCTCTCCTGTCTAGCCTGACTCTCATCGTAAGCCTCTCTCTCCTGTCTACCCTGACTATCATCCTAAGCCTCTCTCTATTGTCTAGCCTGACTCTTATACCAAGCATCTCTCTCCTGTTCAGCCTGACTATCATCCCAAGCCTATCACTACTATCCAGCCTGACTCTCGTCCCAAGCCTCTCTCTCCTGTCCAGCCTGACTATCGTCCTAAGTCCTTCTCTCCTGTCTACTCTGACTATCATCCTAAGCCTCTCTCTATTGTCTAGCCTGACTCTTATACCAAGCATCTCTCTCCTGTTCAGCCTGACTCTCATCCCAAGCCTTTCTCTACTATCCAGCCTGACTCTCGTCCCAAGCCTCTCTCTCCTGTCCAGCCTGACTATCGTCCTAAGTCCTTCTCTCCTTTCCAGCCTGACTCTCCTCCCAAGCCTCTCTATCCTGTCTAGCCTTACTATCGTCCCAATCCTCCCTCTCCTGTCCTACCTGACTCTCGTCCCAAGCCTCTCTCCTGTCCTGCACGACTTTCATCGCAAGCCTCTCTCTCCTGTCCTTCCTGACTTGTCCCAAGCGTCTCTCTCATCTCCTACCTGACTATCGTCCGAAACCCCTCTCTCCTTCTCGTCCTGATTCTCGTCCAAAGCCTCTCTCTCCTGTCCTGCCTGACTCTTGTCCCAAGCCTCTCTCTCCTGTCCAGCCTCACTCTCATCCCAAGCCTCTCTCTCCTATCGAGCCTGACTCTCGTCCCAAGCCTCTCTCTCCTCTCCGACCTGACTCTCGTCCCAAGCCTCTCTCTCTTGTCCAGCCTGACTCTCGTCCCAAGCCTCTCTCTCCTGTCTAGCCTGACTCTCATCGTAAGCCTCTCTCTCCTGTCCAGCCTTACTCTCGTCTCAGGCTTCCCCCTCCTGTCCTGTCTGACTCTCGTCCCAAGCCTCTCTCTCCTATCCATCCTGAATCTCGTCCCAAGTCTCTCTCTCCTCTCTTACCTGACTCTCCTCCTAAGCCTCTCTCTTGTCTAGCCTGACTCTCATCGTAAGCCTCTCTCTCCTGTCTAGCCTTACTCTCGTCCCAGGCCTCCCTCTCCTGTCCTGCTTGACTCTCCTTCCAAGATTCTCTCTCCTGCCCGGCCTGACTCTCATCCCAAACCTCTCTCTCCTGTCCTACCTGACTCTCATCCCAAGCCTCTCTCTCCTGTCAAGCCTGGCTCTCGTCCCAAGCCTCTCTCTTCTTTCCAGCCTGACTTTCGTCCCAAATCTCTCTCTCCTGTCATGATTGACTCTCGTCCCAAGCCTCTGTCTCCTGTCCTGCCTGTCTCTTGTCCCAAGCCTCTCTTTCCTGTCTACCCTGACTATCATCCTAAACCTCTCTCTATTGTCTAGCCTGACTCTTCTCCCAAGCATCTCTCTCCTGTTCAGCCTGGCTCTCATCCAAATCCTTTCTCTCCTATCAAACCTGACTCTCGTCCCAAGCCTCTCTCTCCTCTCCTACCTGACTCGCGTCGCAAGCTTCTCTCTCCTGTCTAGCCTTACTCTCGTCCCAATCCTCCCTCTCCTTTAATGACTGACTCTCGTCCCAAGCCTCTCTCTTATTTCCAGCCTGACTCTCGTCCCAAGCCTCTCTCTCCTCTCCAGCCTGACTTTCGTCCCAAGCCTCTCTCTATTGTCCAGCCTGACTTTCGTCCCAAGCCTCTCTCTCCTGTCATGCCTGACTCTCGTCCCAAGCCTCGCTCTCCTGTCCTGCCTGACTCTCGTCCCAAGCCTCTCTCTCCTATCCAGCCTGAATCTCGTCCCAAGTCTCTCTCTCCTCTCCTACCTGACTCTCGTCCCAAGCCTCTATTTCCTGTCTAGCCTTACTCTATTCCCAATCCTCACTCTCCTGTCCTGCCTGACTCTCGTTCCAAGCCTCTCTCTCCTTTTTAGCCTGACTCTCGTCCTAAGCCTCTCTCTCCTGTCCAGCCTAACTCTTGTCCCAAGTCTCTCTCTCTCTCCTCTCTTACCTGACTCTCGTCCCAAGCCTCTCTCGCCTGTCTTACCTGACTCTCGTCCCAGGCCTCTCTCTCCTGTCTTGCCTTATTCTCCTCCCAAGCCTCTCTCTCATGTTCAGCCTGACTCTCGTCCCAAACCTCTCTCTCCTGTCCAGCCTCACTCTCGTCTCAAGCCTCTCCATCCTGTCTAGCCTTACTCTCGTCCCAAGCCTCCCTTTCCTGTCCTGCCTGACTCTCGTTCCAAGCCTCTCTCTCCTGTCTAGCCTGACTCTCGTCCCAAGCCTCTCTCTCCTGTCCAGCCTAAATCTCGTCACAAGCCCCTCTCTCCTCTCTTACCTGACTCTCGTCCCAAGCCTCTCTCTCCTGTCCTGCCTGACTCTCCTCCCAAGCCTCTCTTTATTGTCCTGCCTGAGTCTCGTCCCAAGCCTCTCTCTCCTGTCTTACCTGATTGTCCTCCCAAGCCTTTCTCTCCTGACGTGCCTGACTCTCGTCCCAAGCTTCTCTCTCCTGTCTAGCCTGACTCTCATCCCATACCTCTTCTCCTACCTAACTCTCGCCCAAATACCCTCCCTCTTCTCTTACCTGACTCTCGTCCCAAGCCTCTCTCTACTGTCCTACCTGATTCTCATCGCAAAACCTTCTCTCCTATCCTACCTGACTCTCGTCCCAAGCCTCTCTCTCCTGTCATGCCTGACTCTCGTTCCAAGCCTCTCTCTCCTGTCTTTCCTGACTCTCGCTTCAAGCCTCTCTCTCCTGTCCTGCCTGACTCTCGTTCCCAGCCTCTCTCTCCTGTCCAGCCTCATTCTCATCCCTAGCCTCTCTCTCCTGCCCTGCCTGACTCTTCTCGCAAGCCTCTCTCTCCTGCCCTGCCTGACTCTCGTCCCAAGCCTCTCTCTCCTGCCCTGCCTGACTCTCGTCCCAAGCATCTCTCTCCTGCCCTGCCTGACTTCTCGTCCGAAGCCTCTCTCTTCTGTCCTACCTGACTCTCGTCCCAAGCCTCTCTCTCCTCTTCACCCTTACTCTCGTCCCAATCCTCCCTCTCCTGCCCTGCCTGACTCTCGTCCCAAGCCTCTCTCTCCCCTCGTACGTAACTCTCTTTCCAAGCCTCTCTCTCCTGTCCTGCCTGAATCTCGTCCCAAGCCTCTCTCTCCTCTCCAGCCTGACTCTCGTCCCAAGCCTCTCTCTCCTCTCCTACCAGACTCTCGTCCCAAGCCTCTTTCTCCTGTCCAGCCTGACTCTCGTCCCATAACTCTCTCTCCTGTCCTGACTCACTCTCGTCCCAAGGCTCTCTCCCCTGTCCAGCCTCTTTTTCGTCCTAAGCCTCTCTCTCCTGTAGTGCCTGAATCTCTCTCTCTCTCTCTCTCTCTCTCTCTCTCTCTCTCTCTCTCTCTCTCTCTCTCTCTCTCTCTCTCTCTCTCTCTCTCTCTCTCTCTCTCTCTCTCTCTCTCCAGTGGAGTTTATTAAAAAAGTGGGTGACTGTATTCTTCACTGGTTGGTAAGGCTATTTAATGTATGTAAGATTCATGGTGAGGTGCCTGAGGATTCTCGGAATGCGTCCATAGTGCCATTGTACAAAGTCAGAGGGGATAAGAGTGAGTGCTCAAATTACAGAGGTATAAGTTTGTTGAGTATTCCTGGGAAATTATATGGGAGGGTATTGATTGAGAGGGTGAAGGTAGGTACAGAGCATCAGATTGGGGAAGAGCATTGTGGATTCAGAAGTGGTAGAGGATGTGTAGATCAGGTGTTTACTTTGAAGAATGTATGTGAGAAATACTTAGAAACCCAAATGGATTTATAGTTAGCATTTATGGATCTGGAGAAGGCATATGATAGAGTTGATAGAGATGCTCTGTTGAAGGTACTAAGAATATATGGTGTGGGAGGTAAGTTGTTAGAAGCAGTGAAAATTTATTAAGGCGTGTGTACGTGTAGGAAAAGAGGATAGTGATTGGTTCTCAGTGAATGTAGGTTTGTGGCAGGTGTGTGTGATGTCTCCATGGTTGTTTAATTTGTTTATGGATGGGGTCGTTAGGGAGGTGAATGCAAGAGTTTTGGAAAGAGAGGCAAGTATGCAGTCTGTTGGGGATGAGAGAGCTTAGGAAGTGAGTCAG